>NC_027754.1:40385196-40397245 GCF_000695525.1 Brassica oleracea var. oleracea | reverse complement strand
AAAAAAAAAAAAAAAAGATAAAGACTGTTCACAAGAAATAATTTCTTAATAAAATTTGAGATATTCATTTAAGAAATTTCTTAATAAAATTTGAGATTTTAATTTAAGCAGGGGAAAATTACATGGAAACTTTCAAAAATAGCATTTACATACACTTTAATTTAAATATTTATAAATTATTTGACTCGGTCAGATACTTGCCAAAATTAAGTATTTATCTATAAAATACTAGATTACTTACAAATATTTGAAAGCAAAATATATGTAACAAGTATTTTTGATAAATAACAAATATTTTTTTTGATAAATAAGAAGTATTTTTTTAGTGTGCATCAAGTGACGGGAAGGTACTTGGATGTCAATCCTCCCCCTCTCCTTGCTCTGTAAAGAGGTGTGGATTTGCTCAACATTGGAGATCTAAACTTGATTCAAATCCAGGGTCTCAAAAACAGTGTTCAGACACTCATCAACACTATCGATGCAAGACTTGTCCCTGCAGATGTTTGATGTTTCCTTCGGACCTTGTAATAAAAGAAAAATGACTTTTTTCTAAGATCTGTTGAGGTTACTTTTGTAATGGCTCATATAAATCTTTATTTATGTTTTCAATTGAATTATTTTTTCTTGAATCCAATATCACTTCCTTAATTTTACTATTAAATGAAGTAGAGGAACATGATAAGTTAGATGAGCCAAGCACCCACCAAGAGCATGACTTATGGCCGGTGAATATTGATGCATTTGGCTGCCATGCAGAAAAGAGATAATGAGTGGCATATAGGGATGAAGGATGACTTTAACTCTTTCCCAAAGGTAACGGCATTCGTGGTTGTCTCACATGTATAGAGAACAGTAAGAGTTTAGTTTAGACAACGTTTTTGTTTCGAGATTTTGTATGATATACTTAATAACTAATTCAACATGCTCGCACGTTGAAATTTTGTTTCTGCGGATGTTTTAGAGACTTAAATTTTCCATGTTTCAGAGCTTTGATTGGAAAGTTTCACAAGTTTCTAGAGTTCACAACTATTCTCGGTAAGAATCATTAAGTTTTATTTTTGTTGTGATTCTGAGAATCGTGAATGGTAATAAGTAAATTTTGGATATGAATCCATATTATATCACCTTAGAAACATGATTCATTATAAAATAATATCTCCTTTGTCTCAGCGTTTTGATCAGAAACATTTCAGGAGACTCGAAACTTTCAAAAGCTCAATGCTCTAATTGGTAAGACATAATTGTATTACTTTGTGATTCTGAGAATTTCTAATGGTGATAAGTAAATATGGAGATGAATTCATATCTTATCATCTGAGAAACATGATTCATTATAAAATAATCTCTCCTTTGTCTCAGCGCTTTGATCAGAAACATTTCAGGAGACTCAGAACTTTCAAAAGCTCAACGCTCTGATCGGTAAGACATAATTGTATTACTTTGTGATTCTGAGAATCTCTAATGGTGATAAGTATATTTGGGTGCATATATATCATCTGAGAAACATGACTCATGATAAAATAATCTCTCCTTTGTCTCAGCGCTTTAATCAGAAACATTTCAGGATATTCAGAACTTTCAAAAGCTCAACCCTCTAAGCGGTAAGACATAATTGTATGTGATTCTGATGATCTCTAATGGTGATAAGTAGATTTGGATGCATATGTATCATCTGAGAACATGATTCATGATAAAATTGTATCCCCTCTGTCCCAGCGCTTTGATCAGAAACATTTTAGTAGCTTCAGAACTTTCAAAAGCTCAACACTCTAATTGGTAAGACAGAATTGTGTTACTTTGATTGAATTAGAAAGATTATTTGAATTGAATTTATAAACAAGTATGACTTTTCCAACTCATGGCTTTGATTGGAAACGTTTTACAAGTTTCCAGAGTTCACAGCTATTCTCGTTAAGGACCTTTAAGTTTTGTTTTGAGCAATTTCCGTTGTGATTCTATTATGAGTTTAGGATAATTACCAAACTGTTTTGGATATATCCAAATTTGGTTAGGATAGTTTCATGAATACCTGAAACTGTGAAATTCTTCAATGAGTGCTATTACTCCAACAAGGCAGGTTTGGGAGTATGGAATGCCTTTATAATAAGTTTAGCCCACGCTCAAGAGCTCACCATGTTTGAGAATGTACCTAAACCTTTAACTGTGTTTGAGGATATGCCTAGTACGATGGTGAAGACTCATGCGATGTATTGGAATGCAATGGTCGCTTGTTCTCAAGCTGGAGAAACTAGATAGCTCAATATCTTCTTGGTAAAAGTCTTCAAGTTTCTAGCTGTTGAGCCATCGATTGAGATCACATTATGCTATATAGATGGTTTGGCAAGAAATGGGCAGGTTAAAAAGGATTTTACTGAGGTGAAATGTATGATCTACAAATCCAACCAGGAGATCGTTGTGAGCATCTTTGCCGTTACAGAATGCACCCAAATGCACCCAACACCTGTTATCTTCGCTAATGAGGTTTTGAGCTATGTTGAATCACATGGAGTTGTTTTCTACATTGACAAATCAACATATAGGCAACTTGCCGAAGATGGTGCTACCTTAAATCTGAATGCAAGATTAATAAGTGAAGGAGTAAAGGATCGTCAGCCATAGAGAGTCACATGCATTGAAAAAAAAATTGTGAACAAATATTGTCTTTTTTGTTTTTGTGAACAAAATTGTTTGATTTTGTTGTTTCCTTTTGATATGATTGTTATGTTAAAAGTGGGCTCAACCTAACATGATTAACCCTAATCCTATATCAAAGTAAAAGTTAACTTATGTAAACCCCACCAACTATGTAAACCTAAACTATGTTTTTCTATTCAATTTCACAAATCTACTTAAATATATTACTTGCGATTAACTAACTCCTTAAAAGATCCCTGGATTTCCTGTAATCTGCAATAAATTGCATAATCTGGGATTCGAATCCCAGACCTGGGTGTAAAAACCTTTAAACCTTAACCAATAGGCTACAGTACTTCCACAATTAAATGTGGGTTTATATCGCTGGTGGGGTTTAAAGAAGCCAACCCAAATTTTTAACCCCAGACATTTGATACAAGGCTAAAATGTGTCTAAACATTATAAGCCCATGAATTGATAGGGTTAAGTTTTAGCCCATTGAATTTACTTTATACTATTTTTATACAATACTTAACTATATATATTAAAATTTGTTCGGTTATATTTTTTCATCAACTTGCATAATCAAGTTTTCACGTCAAAACAACAAAACTTAGTTTTTATTTCACAAAACAGCAAAACAAATATTTCTGCAAAAAAAACAAACAAGTCTTTCTACAAAATCGAGTTTTCTTGCCAAAACCGTAAAATCGAATTATCTTGCCAAAAGCTCAAAATCAATTTTTCCTGCCAAAATTGCAAAATCGAGTTTTTCGCCAAAACGACAAAATTGAGTTTTCTGCCAAAACCAGAGAAAACCTAATTCAGTTTTCCATCAAAACCACAAGATTGAGTTTTGCTGCTAAAACTGCAAAATCAAGTTTTTCCGTCAAAATTGTGAAATCATGTTTTTCCGCCAAAATCGAAAAAACAAGTTTTTTTACTTTCCCGCCAAAAGTCAAGCTTTCACGGCAAAAAAAAAAAATAATTTTTCCATCAAAACAAATTTTCCGCCAAAACAAACAAAAATGAATTTTCTATAAAATCGGATTTTGCCGACAAAATCACAAAATTATGTTTTCTACCAAAATCGCAAAACTAATTTTTTTGGCAAAAACTGCAAAATCTTGTTTTTTCTTGACGTCAAGCAGCAGCTGCACCAATGTTCGCTGTCCATTATCGATGCTTGGTCATCGAGTCCACTTCCTGATCAACGAAGTTTCTGACCTCGACAGTGCAGCCAATCACGCTCGTTTAGCTGTGAGGAAGAGGTTGAACCCCGAAAAGGCCCTCTTTACCTGCAATGCAATGCTGCTGGTCGGTCAGGCGACGCCTTTGATCTGTTCGATTTTTATTTCAACGAGTCCAAGATTAAGCCTGACATCGCTGCCTGCAATCTCATCATCAAATCCCACTGCGAGGAAGGCCGCCTTGACAACGCTCTTCGACTGTACAACCACCTCTTGCGCCACCCTCCTTCCCCGAACCACAAGACATACGACCTTTTGACCAAAGCCCTGGTCGATGCAGGAATGATGGACCAGGCTCTGGAACTTTTGTTGAGAGGAAGGGCTGAGTTATTCAATTTCCAACAGCCAGGCATGTACATGAACCTCATTGGTGGCTTCTTGCAACAAGGGAATCTTGACATGGCGTATCAGCTCGGGGACGACTTTAAGACGTGTTCCATACGCAACAAAATCACAGTACTGAACTCAGTATTCGTAGAGTATTTGTTCAAGCAAGGCAATGATGAGAAGGCTATGGAGCTGTACAGGAACTCTTTAAACAACGACGGCTTCACAGCAAACGGACACGTGGGCCATCCTTATTTGGAAGTGTTGCTCAAGTACGGCAAGAAAACCCAAGCCTGGGCATTATTCGAATATATGCTTGACAATTACGACGAATGCATTGGGTTAGGCGACGAGACTGTTAATTTGATGCTGAACGAGTGTATCAAGGAGGGGAAGTTTAGCGATGCAGTCAACATCTTGGCCAAGTCCAAGGCAAAATTAAAATACTTTCCTGTGGGAGCTTACAGGAACCTTATTACAAAGTTGTGTCATAATGCGAGGTTGTCCGAGGCTGAGAGTGTGTTTGATGAATGGTTGAAACAAGAATTTACGAAACCAGATGATGCAACTTACACATCATTGATTCATGCATATATTAAGGCTGAAAGAGTTGAGGATGCCATTGAAACAGTAAACCAGTTGATGGCTGCTAAACTCCGCAGGGTTACTAACATGTGTCTCTAATTACTTTCTTTTGCTTTTTTATTGATTCTTTTATCGGTTTCATTAATTATGTAGTTAAGACTTTGATCAGTTTGTGGAAAAGCGAAATATAATAAAACCATTTTCAATTATGCATTCCAGATAATTATATATTTCAGGTGGGAGGAGGTCAAATGAAGCCTGTGTTCAGAAAGAAATTAACATACAAAATCATAGTGAAGGAGTTAAAAGTTTTAAAAGTTTTGTTTTCCTCATTTGTAACCAAATAAATAACTAAAGAGGAATGGTAATAAAGATTTTGATGTTTATGGGAAGATCATAAATCACTTGAAATCATTTGAATTGTTTCGTAAATCCACATAAATTTCGCGTCAACTATATCGATTTTCTTAACTCAACACACGGAAAAAAAACTAATAATCTAAATATACACTTTTAAGGAATTGCCATTTGAACGTTGTCCAACTTATCCGGTTGCACCCTCGTGCTAGTCACATGAATTTCAACAACATCTACTCTACCCATCTCTTCCGCCTCATAAGTCCTATGAACGCCATACAGCACATAGAACATCGTTACAAGGCACGTCCAAATCGCAAACCTCTGAAACGACAGCGTTTTCAGTGTTGTCGTTAGAAAAACGTTAAGGAACACTGAAGCTGCTGCCGGCCACGGCATGAACGGTACCGACCATTTGGAGGGACAGGATGGTGTCAGAAGATTCTTATTAGTCGTAGACGAGATCGACCACGTGTGGTATTGGAAAAGCGCAGTTACCGCTATTGTGATCACGATAAATAGCGTCAGGCCCCACCACGGTTTGTTTAGTTTCCACCAGAGGGAGAACGCTAGCGAGAAAAAAGAGAGGAGGGCAAGGAACGAGAGTGTGCGAAAGGGTGCGTTTTGGCCTGTTAAGGTGTATTTGCGATAGATAAGAGCGTTTGCGACTAGGTAGAAAACACAGAGTGTTCCGAGTGAAATCAGCTCCATCACTATTTCTAGATCGGTGAATAACGCAATTGTTGCTGTGCATATACCTGAAATCACACACGCATTATAAAAACTATAGTGTTAAATGGAATATTAAGATTTTATAGTTATTTACATTAGTTATATATTTTCACAATGTTACGATAAATATACTTATTTTTACTATTTTATATTAATGTATGTAATGAGTCTACATTTCATAGTGGTATCAATCAAACTCATCATAGTTTTTAAAGTTAAGGAATTGGTTAAAATGATATTACCGAGAAAGAGTGTAGCGTTCAAGGGAGTTCCTGTAGAAGGATGAACCTTGGCGAGCCATGAAGGGACCAGTCTGGCTCTTCCGATCACACAGAGATATCTCGCTTGCCCTAACATCGCCACCAAAAGCGATGCCACGATTCCTAGACTGGCACCTGCACCAACCACGTTCCCTGCCCAACCCCACCCGATCCTCCGAAAAGCAACCGCGTACGACGCGCTCTTTGATATCTACAACATTATTTTTCATGTTAAAGGATTAGGTTAACACTTGTTTTTCATGATAACTGATGTCAATGACAAACGTTTTTTTTTTCTCTTTCAAGAGTCAGTGGGTTATTGGAGTAATGTTTAATTTGTACCAAATGATGTTTTTTTTTTTTTTTGACAACAACCAAATGATGTTAATTAAAGAAAAATTAAAATTAGTTACATATTTTCAGTCAAAATAAGCAAAATAAAATTTTGAAGTTGATGCCCATATTCCTTTAGAAACTAAATACATTTAATATAATATATATTCATTAAACAATTTATACAAGCCAACAAATTTTCCTACGTATCAAAGATTCAAAATATTGGTAAAAGAAATTATCTGTCTCCAAAATAACTTAATTAGCTAATTCGTGCATGTTATCACATTCAGAAATGGATGTGAAGTTATTAGAAAAATCTTCTTTTTTTTTAATTGAATGAAAAATTAATTATTAAAAAAATCTTCACAAAATAAGTTTAGAATTTAGACATTATACCTCATTGTACGGAACCATGACGCAGAGTACGAGAGACATGAGGCAATAGAGGACGGAGACGACGGAGACGGAGCCAATGATTCCGACGGGGAGACTGAAGGAAGGGTTTTGGATCTCTTCAGCAAGAGTGGAAACGGTGTCGTACCCGATGTAGCTGAAGTACACGACGGCAGCTCCGTTAACCACTCCGCGAGCACCGTAGGGAGTAAGGCCTCGAGGCTCCACCAGCGCCTTGACTCCGTCACCGTGACAGAATCCGGCGATTATTACAAACCCGAAGAATATTACGTGGAACACCGTCATCACTAGGTTCAGCATGGAGCTTTCCTTCGTGCTAAGATAATTTTTTTTTAAAACAATCAATTTGTATTATTAAGTTATATGTATCATAAAAAAACAAGAGCATCAAAGATTGGTATGGTATAGAAAACTAGTAGAAATTTAATGAATATCTCAGTAATCAAAAAGATAGGAGGGAATACCGGCTAGAAATTCTGATGACCTATGTTTATTTCTAAGTGGTTCAAATTTAATTTTCTTTAAAATATTAAAACTTAATGAAGTAATTTAATAGTATTAAAATATTCAAATTAATTAGTTAATAATTTATTTGAAGAACAAGAGTTTTTGATGCTTGCAAAAAAATTAACCTATTTCCCATTTCCGAAACTAATCTTAACACCATTGTTGGTCAAAAGATGAGTCTCCGGGAACTGCTGAAATATTTAACAATTATTTGAAAATATTTTATGAAAACTTACGTGGATGATTTAGTTACTTTTCCTTGGTTAATATAAGTACCTACGTCTTGCACAAAAATTATGCTCGTACCTATGACAAAGGCAAAGAGTGAGGAGAAGAACAAGTACCGTACCTATGACAAAGGCAAAGAGTGAGGAGAAGAACAAGTACGACCGCAGGAAAATCAAGTTCATTGTAACCTTTCGCGAGACCAATTACTTTAACTCTCCAAGCGTTTGGATCAGAAACGCCAATCGCAGTACACATATACTCCGTAAAGCTTCTAGCAACCGCCGCGTTGGACAAAACATACTCCAATAGTATGTTGACTCCTCCAAAATACCCGATGAACTCACCTGGCCCAAGTGTATAGATATATTTATTAAAGTTCTTAGGCTATCCAATTAGACCATGATTAACGCTGAAACCCAAATGGGTTTTTTAATTTTTTTTTGTCTGAATTAAAAAAAAAAAAATTAACCAATCGCGGGCCACTACGTGTCAGTGGAGCCTGCAAACAGTGCAAAAAACCAGTCAACAGCGATCCTTATTCTGGCTTTTCTGCAACCCGTTTTTTTTCTTTTTGTGGCCTCCCCCTTAAAAACCCATTAAAAACTATTTTCTCTCCTCCGATAATTCTGCCCTTAGGGCATCTTCATTAGTGAACCCTATGGAAGGGGTTCACAAAGTATTTTTTATTATTTTTTTTTCTGTTTGATTTTTGTTTTAAAAAAAAATTAATTAATCAGACCAATCGCGGGCCGCCACGTGCCGTGGGACCCGCGTTACAGTGATGACCCGGATTCAGTGCAGTGACCCTGCAGGAGACAGGTTCATGCAGATGCCCTTAGAAGTCTCTCAAAAAGAGTCTCATCTCAAAAATAATAATATTTTAATAAGTTATTTTTTATTTTAATTTTTAAATGTGAAAATCTTTCAAATGATGTGTGTTTTAAACTTCCGAGAGACATCCTTATAATTATATTTTTGGTCTCAACATGGATGCCTTTATCCTCAATATAAATATATACTCTTTTTCAAGAAAATTAAAAACGGCTTACTCTTAAATGTAAAATGGAAAACGTAAAAATACATTTTCCTTCAAAATAAGTAATTTTGCATTTGAGCGAGGAACTACTATATTAAATATTAACAAAAAGAAAACCATAAATATAAAAAATAAAAGGAAAAGTGAACTCTTGAAGGGTCAGTACTTTTCTTCTGACAAAGATAGCGTATGAGGATGAACAGAAAGGAATCTCGAATTCATGTACATATTCTCTAGATCTCTCTGACTGCGACAGCTGACAACTACTAGTATTATTTACGTGCCTTTTTCTTTTCATAAAAATAATAATCTTTGTATAAGTAAAAAATGTGTTGGGAAAACAAACAAAAAAACCTCACCAAATGATGCAAATTTAAAAACAAAAGAACAAAATTTCATTAAAAATTAGCCTCTACGTACTTAACAGGATATTAATTAAACTTGAACACTGCGTTATTTACCAAATTATTATTTATTAGGTTAAAAAAACTATTTAAAAGGAAAAAAAATCTTAGCTACTTCAAAGTTGAAACCAAAATAAAGTAACTTAACTTACCATGTTTCTAGTTTTTTTTTTTTGCTTTTTAACGCCTTAGTCTTAAATTTTTTTTATTATAAACCAAAACATCAAAAAAAGAGAACGAAACAAGCAAATGTTTGTGTACCGAAAGTGACTCGGAGATAACTAAAAGCTCCACCAGCGACAGGGACGTTAACTGAGAACTCGGTGTAGCAGAGTGAGGACAAAACTGCCGAGAAACCAGCGATCATGTAGGAAATGAATACTGCCGGGCCAGAGATGTCACGTGCGACGGGTCCGGTGGTCACGAAGACACCGACTCCGAGCATTCCGCCGACGCCGAGAGAGACGAGGTCGAACCACCGGAGCTTGCGCTTCATGTCGGCGCCTGAACGGAGTCGGACTTGGTTGACCTCTTGGTCGGGAGTCCACGTGGCGAGCATCCTGGACTTGAGCCTGTGTGGTGTTTGTGAGAGGCTGTGAAAGTACTTTGACATCCTCTGTACTTTGCTCTCTCGTTCGTATGATCGTAGAAAAGTAAGGTCGTTTGTTTAGCTTGACGACCGGGTATATATATAATAGAACCTACAAGGAAGATTAGTATGGATTTTGATTTAAATCTTCTTATTATATAACTTTTTCATGTCCTAGTCCATTACTTTGTAAGAGATTCTAGTTATTATCAGCATAATATACATGATCGGTATTTCCCGTTAGCTTACACATTATTTTAGTTGGCTTTTCTTGTTGCTCAAAAGAAAATTGGCCTTTTCTAATGAATTTTGACGGACTAGTACATCGAGTTTCATCAACGTTTGCATTTAAATGTGGTGGCCAGCTAGGAACAAAATAATCATCTTTTCGTTTCTAATAAAAACGTTAGAAAAAAAATCACTAGATGAGTGCTCTGTGTTTCTTCATGCATAATTTCATAGCATTTAAAAAAAAAAAATTCATAGCATTTTCGGTTTATCCCTATGAATTTAACTATTTGAGTTTAAATAAATGAAATAGTAAATTAATAATTAAGTATAAAATTAAGTATATTAGGTGTCGTAATTTTTAATATGTACACAAATTTAACCCACTAATAACATGATTATTGGGAGGTTCTTATGGTGAGGTTCTTAGTGGAATATAAGAACTCGTCTCTTAACTTTTAACTAAAAAAACTAAGAACCGGTTTTTAAATAAGAGTTTTAAGAGACGGTTCTTATCGTTTTTAGTTAAAAGTTAGAGACGGATTCTTATATTCCGCTAAAAATCTCACCTTAAGAACTTTCTAATAATCATGCTCTAACTTCGTTGGAGCTTTTTTACTCGGAATTAAATTTTGGCGAATTTTAAATAAAACTATAGAAAATAGGATAAATAGACACGTTTATAGGACGCCAAAACTGATCGTGATCATTGTGATTCGGAAAAATCTATGTGGGTGTGTACTGCCGACCTTATTATAAGCTTTATTGATGAAGTACTTGTATGTCCTTTTTCGCTAGTTACATACAGTGAAGTGAAGCTACTACCGTCCTACCTTAAACCACTGGTGCAACAACACGTCAACACTTGATAGTAAAATTACCCTTTTACCTTATTTGTTAAACCACCAAGCACATGCATCTGCAGCCTTTCGTAGTTCGAATGACCAAATTCTCGTATTACGAATTTATCATGATGATGAATGTACTTGAGGAAAATCTGTCTTACTCCTTTTGTATTCTTTACGAAGCATATAGTTATAAATAATAATAACCCCAACTTAAATATTTGTTTGAAAGCATCGTTGAACTCAGGCTGAGAATGAAGAGCTTAAAAAACAGTGGGAGATACGCAGGTGGGGGCCGCCCGCTTTTTTTATCTATTCACAAACAAAATTTGCAAAGATAAAAATGATAGGTGAAACACAAGTGGTCCAATATTATTTTGTTTTTTAGCCAAATAGATGGAAGAACCATCATTATCAGATAAAAGGAGTGGGTTGAGTGGAGCATAGCATGAGTTTATTCACACGATTCAAGATTCAAGATATAACAAAAAATAATATTTTTTTTCTATAAATACACTGCTCTAATACATGTAACATTTGCATATCATACAAAAAATAGTCTTTACTTCTATCGCTAGAGTTCTATCACCGCAAAGCTTATTGCGTAAAGTCTCTTCTCCAAAGATCAAAGATCATAAGGTTTATCCTCCAAAAACATCAATCTTCCTAGTGAAACATCAGCTCGAGTAAAATATTTGTTTTTATTTATAACATATTTGTGTTATAGTTGAATAAAAATAGTCAATTTATGAAAATTTGTAGAACGGAGCAAACTTCAAATGGACTTCTAGCAGTATTTTCAGATTGCTTGAGCTATATGATCAAGCTGCTGATATGAATAACTATCGTATAAAGGATCCCACGCCTTTTGGTAAACAATTTATGGTTGAACAATTTAACAAAGAGTTCCAGTTAGATATAACTTATAAGTTTTTCAAAGAAAAACTTGATACCATGAAAAAAAAGTACAAGAAATACAAAGAGCTTCTAAGTTCAACGGGTATATCGGTTGATCCCATTACATCTGAAATCGATGCTTCTGAATCATGGTGGAAAGATCGTGAAGTAAGTTCAAAATTTATTTCACAGTTGAAATATATAATTGATTAATGTATAAACATAGTCTAAAATATATGTCTTCTAATTTTATTAATATGCATGTAAGATTGTCCATGCATTTAGACGAAAACCACCACATGGATGAGATATTATGGAACGTTGTTTCAGATTATATAATGTTCAATCTCAATCTCAATCTCTATATTCGGCCAGCCAAAGAAGAGAAGAAATGAGGAATGAAGAAACAAATGAAGATAT
>NC_027754.1:40374368-40383865 GCF_000695525.1 Brassica oleracea var. oleracea | reverse complement strand
CTTTTGGGATTCCAATTTCTGGTGGCGTTCATTCAGGTAGTCCATCTTCTGGAGGTAATAATTCATGGGGGCAAACAGTAAATGGACAATGGGGTCAACAACCACGTGCTCCGCAATGGGGTACACCACCATCTTCTCATCAATGGGGTACACCTCCAGCTGCTCAACAGTGGGGTACACCACCAGCTGCTCAACAATGGGGTGCACCACCAAGTATGCAACAATGGGGTACACCTCCAACTTCTCATCAATGGGGTACACCACCAACTTCTAATCAATGGGGTACAACATCGAATGCTCAACAATGGAGTTCACCATCGGTGGCTCCAAAAGATCATGACGCTTGTCTTCAATTACTGCGAATGTCACTTGATTGCTTTAGAACATTGTGTCATCAACTGGAAGCAACTTATGGATTACAACCAACACTGAATGTAAGCATTGAAGAGAGTGTAGCTATGTTTCTACGTATATGTGGGCACAATGAAGTTCAGCGAGATGTTGGATTACGATTTGGTCGAACTCAAGAAACCGTGAAGAGGAAATTTTTTGAAGTTCTTAAAGCAACAGAGTTACTTGCTTGTGACTATATCCACACTCCAACACGGCAAGAACTCCATAGGATTCCCGAAAGACTTATGGATGGAAAATATTGGCCATTTTTTAGTGGATTTGTTGGAGCGATGGACGGGGTTCATGTGTGTGCGAAGGTCAAGCCAGAGTTACAAGGAATGTATTGGAATCGACATGATAGAACATCATTTAATATCATGGCCATTTGTGATATAAATATGTTGTTCACATATGTTTGGAATGGAGCCCCAGAATCTTGTCATGATACATCAGTTCTTACGATGGCGCAAAACTATGATCCTGAATTTCCGTTACCACCACCGGATAAGTATTATGTTGTTGACTCTGGCTATCCAAATAAACAAGGTTTTCTTGCTCCATATAGATCTTCACGAAACATGGTCGTTCGATATCATATGTCACAATTCGAAAATGCTCCTCCTCCTCGGAACAAGCAGGAATTTTTTAATCGTTGGCATGCATCTCTGCGTTCAGTTATTGAAAGGACATTTGGAGTTTGGAAAAAGAAATGGAGGATTCTTTGTGATTTTCCAAGATATAATATTGAAGTGCAAAAAAGAGTGGTATTGGCTACAATGGGTCTGCATAATTTTATTAGAATTTCGAATTTTGTGGATGATGATTTTGCAGAAATAATGGGACAAACACATATTGGAAACACCGAAGCAGAGATTGATACAAATGAGATGAAAACACCAGATATAGCTAACGGGGATTTGATGAATAATATCAGAGAACAAATTGCAAATTTACTATGAGCAAATAAAAATACTATGTGATATGTTTTACAAATGTTGTATTTAAATTTATGTTATTTTTTTATAATATATTATGTATTTGTTGCATTAATTTTTTTAATAAAAGACAGTATCTGAAAATTAAATAAAATTTTTTACATTTCAAATTATAATTTGAACCACCTTTTATCCGCTTTCACCATTCAAACAAATATTTTAAACCATTAGATCCGCTTGATCCGCTCTTGTTCCGCTAGATCCGCTAGATCCACTCTCGTTCTACTAAATCCGCTAGATCCGCTAGATCCGCAACGCTTGATCCGTTTTTTTCATTCGGAGCCTCAGAGGCGGATCCATGTGTATTAATGGTGGGTCAGCTGACATCCTTTAAATAATAAAAGTCCAATTTGTTATAAAAAAACTGTTAAGAGTCGATAGTTCTATTGGTAAAATCTTCAAAACTAACACCCATAAATTCGGATTCGACACCACATGACATCCATTTTACTTGTTTTTTGCTATTTAAAGCTCATTAACATTTTTTGACCCATGTTAAAAAGAATTCTGGATCCGCCACTGGTTAAACATCAGTCTGCATATATAAAATATTTATCCAGTATGCATCCAGTGAACACAAAATACATGAAACTTATAATATTCAAAAATATGTATAGAATTCAATCATATTGGAGCTAATGGAGTCAGTTCTGTAACGAAAAGATATTCTGTTTCTAAATAGTTTATCCATTTATCTTTCTTTCTTTTTTCGTAAAATGTTAAATTTATTATACCAAATTTTGATTTTTGATAGATTTTACGAGAGATAACTAGTAGCAGATTTACATAAATTAAACTAAACAAACGATGCAAAACACAACAACTTTAACTAAGACCGAAATTGAATGACTAGAGACGGAAACCAACGAGATGAGCTCGAACCAGGGAATATGGAAAGGACCGCAAAGGACGAGCCGGTTGCCACGAGACCGAGAGAAAAACGCCTTCAAATCTTGATGCTACGAGTCTTACAGCTTCTGAAACACCAGCAGAACACAAACCACTCCAAGAATCACGAGCACAAGCTCACTAACCCAACTGACCTTCTACCGCTGGTGCATTTATCTTCATGACCATTATGATGCCTGCTGTTTATTCTACTATCCATACACATCACCTGCATGGTTAAAACATATTTGTGGATGTGCTATATCAAATTTTGAATGTGCAAGACATATTTTCCTCCACTTACAAAAGCAATCATATGCCTTAATAGATAGTGATTATCGTTTGAGTAACGTTGTTAAAAAGTATTAAGAAAAATAATAATTAAGAGTATTAGTTCTAAAAAAAAGGAATATTGCTAATAATTTCTTTTTGTTAAAAAGAATATTGCTAACGACCCTACATTCCTATGTCAATTAATTAAGTGGAAATTTAGTGGATCACTCGTTAACTATCAACCCATTGCGGTTAATGGAATAAAAAGAGCTCTATCCCACTGGTTAATATACTAATGGAACATTAGTATACAAGACTTCAGACTAGTCTATTATTCTTGCATACGACCATTTCTTCTCTACTATTTAATATTCTCCTAAATGATCTGCTACATGTTCTTTATTTGCCATCATTTGATCATTCTTCTTAGCTAAAGTTTTTCCTTGTGCTTTCTCAGTTTAACTTTAGATCATTTTGGGATATAAATTTTCATACCGGTTGGGAAATTGAGTTACTATAAGGTGTCTCTTATCTTAGACAAATCACTAAGTGTGTCGTGTCGTTTAGCTTATACGAAAAATTAAATGTAGTATCATATCAAGTGTAGTATTTGTTTACTACGCATTCAGTTGCAACGGAAGCAGGAGTATGGCTAGGGAATTTTTTAATAAAGCTCAATCTCTTCGTACTTTAAGATGATCTTATCACGAAGATAGTTTTTCCTCATAGATTCTAGTTTGGTCTTTATAGAAATTTACATATAACAGTAGTCGATTAGCATAAATCCAGATCTTGATAGTGCGTGTGTGTATCTAATGCAGCAACCAATATTATCATGGAGAATGTTAATTCTATAAATGTCTTAAATCTCCGTGTTCCCGTAAGTATATATTTCTAAATTTAAAATTGTCTAGTTAAAAATAATCATGCCTTCAGTAAAAAAAAATATTCTATACGCACAAATGACATCAAAATTAAAGGACTTCTTATTTTATCCTAAAACATTTGTGCCATACGCTAAATTATGTCTATTTTATTCGCCTAAAATATTTAATTCACTACGATTTTGAAGATGGACACGCATCAGTAATGATCCTGTTTGCATTTTCCAAAACTATAAACAATACTTCTGAGTTCTCTGACAATCCAGCCATTCTTTACAATCTTTATAGAAGAATCGTTACAATGAATGGTGTATATATAATATATTGATGGCTCTGCTTTTTTACATTTGATTATTAGAGCGGTTCATGAGTAGTTGTGAGTATGTTTCACAAAACTGTATATTAATAAACAAATTAAAGCAAGAGAAAGTGAAATTCTTGTTATGCATTTTTTTTGCTTAAATTTGGTGCAAGCATTTCTGTTTGCATAGGACATTACAATTGCTATATATGCGGTTCTTTATTACTATTTGCCAGTGCAATATATTTATTTTATGTCAGGTACCGGACTTTGAAGAACAAATAACAACATTTGTATATATCAAGATAAACTTTATGCACACTTTAAGAATTTACCATTCCAAACTCTTTTAAAGGCAATAAAGCAATATGTAAATATATATATATACACATAACTCTATATAGATAAATATGTTATGAAATGTAAAGTATGTAACAGAGTGGGCTACCGCCATGTCTCTGTGGAGCATATATTGTGGTTTATGAAGTAAATGAAGGTCAAGTCTCCGTTTAACCTAATTAAATGGGTCATACCACCTGGAAATATTTCTTATTAGTCTTAATTATATACGAAAAAGCTATGTTAACAAACCTGGAGATGTTCTTGAATATATTCTTAAGATTAAAAGTGTCATGTCATCGACGTGTAAAGTATTTCGGCTTGCATATATATCTTAAGGAACAAAATGACGGTATTTGACTTTGTGCGTATGAAATCACCAAGTGACCGAAAAGGTTTAAAACTGTATAAATATCATTTTGTATCGGAAAGAATAGTGGCACATTATATTATTATGGTGAGCATATATTTGGTATAGGACTATAGGTATAGCTAAGTATTTCTTTTCGTAATGTCTACCCTGCTCCAAATACAGACTAGTAGTGAGATCTTTATGGATGCTCGTCTTTATACAAATATTTAATACTCATGATAACTGAAAATTTATACTAAATTATGTTTTTTTCTAAAAATATCAAAATATTATGTTATCAAGAATTTTGTTTGTTTGTTTATAGAATAATAATTTTAATGTAACTAATTCATTTATATCGGATATGACTACTTGATCTTGATTTTAGTACATGTAGTCGTATAATCACACTGTATATTGCATCCTTAAGCTGTTGGTATTCTAACATTCAAAACGGATCGTCAAAGCCGGATATGTTCTTGATAACTCATAAAATATGTAATCTGTTTCATTAACAAAATAACTTTGATCAGCGATTTGACATTTGTACATGAAAGTGGCACCACAAAGCTAAAGCGCTTCATTAAACGTTTTCATCCACTCCTCCGTTATCATGGTCCTAAGATTGCCTAATATTTGCCACTCACTCAAAATAAACATTGTATTGATATTCTGGTCCATGAACCGAAAGTACTTCATTCATCTATTATTTAAATATCGTGATTGGTCTTTCCAGAATACTATTCCAATCGAATTACAAGAATTTTTACAACGTGATACTTTTAAGTTGCATATGAATAAATAATATATCAGCCATTTAAAACACTGTGTTTCTACTAACGGACAATGTATATCATTTGGCGGTTTCCTAATTTGGACTAGCGTTTGATTACTCTTACAACTTAATGGTGAAAATCTGGTGGAAGCTCCAAACCCGAACAATACAAATGATTTATATACTTAATAATAAAATATGATTAATCTATCTATTTGTCTTATCGGAACCTTAGCTAGTGTTGTAACGTTATAGATTTTAGTTAATAATGATTTGTTAGTCTAATTTATTTATGGCTTTTGAACAGTTTGCATGTTTTTAATCAAAGGAATTTATATCTCAAATAGGATTTGCCAAAAGAGGAAATTTCTAAGAAAAAGAAACATTTGGCAAATCGAATTGATAATACATGTTTTTATCAAGTTGATTAATAACACTGTACATGTTTTTAATCAACCTGGTAAAAACATGTACAGTGTTATTAATCAACTTGATAAAAACATGAATTATCAATACGATTTGCCAAATGTTTGTTTTTTCTTAGAAATTTCCTCTTTTTGACAAATCGTATTCGAGATATATAAATCACCCCCCTCCCCCATAAAGGATATAGCATATGGGACCAAGCGAAGTTCGGTTGCAAGAAAAAAAAGTCTCAAATTGCTTAAAGCACAAATCAAATACGAAATATTTAAGAGCAACTTAGAAAAAGTTACATGAAAAAATAATTACCTAACAAAAATTTCAAACAAATATGTATATCTTTGATTATATATCAGATAATTAGACCTTTAATCTTTTTGCACATACAACAAAATAATTTTGCTGAACATGGAAAGTTTAAAGTTAACATGACAGCGAACTTAAATTAAACCAAGGTGGTCTGCCATACATGAAAAGGCATCCATGATTTTAACCATATAATCATTTGAAAGTTCTCTTCTATAATAGTTTTGAATAAATTAACCAGAATTTGCAACCGATAAGTTTAGTATTGTATAAATCCTTTTAACATACACATACATATGTATTTTGCTCATTGTCTTAAAAAAAAAATGTTTAGATGGCACCTAAACGTCTGCCTGGACGGGACACTGAAAATAACCAAAATCATTAACTTATCCAATTCAAATAACTTAAATCAGTTTAAATTATTTTAAATGAGTTAAAAAAAAATCGATATAAACTGGTTTAAAATTAGTTAAATAAAGAAACATAATAATTTCAAATGAATCATGAGTTTCATTTGGTTATACTGTCAAATTATTTATAAGTAATCTTTTTTCTTTTTTTTTGTTTTTGGTATAAATTCATGAATTTGTTTTCTTTCTTTCTTGTAAATGAATATATAATTCGATTACGCATGCATCCATAACTCTGAATAGTTCGTCTAGGCACTAGATTTCAACAAACGTCTGACTAAAGTTTAGCAAGTTCTTAAACATTCGTTTTGTATATCCGTATTATTATTTTGGAAGAAAGGAGGCACTGAATGTATTATAAAGATCACGAGCCACCCATTTCTTTTTATTATTATTCTCTTGGAAATCACTTAAATTAGTTGATGAATGGGACCAAAATACATAAGTATGAAATAAAAGAACCCAATTTCAGAGGTTTAATTTTCACACATACATAACAGTCATACTCAACATTAAGTAGATCAATAGACACCCAACTAATCACCAGTAGTAAAAAAAAATCTTGTCCAAAGAGCTAAATCACAAGAGTTCAAAAAAAAAAAGTCTTGTTCAAACAAAACAAAAACTCTATTGTATCACTGTTTACCTCATAATGATGGTTTTATTAAAGATTATATACATATACGCATTCACAAAACATTGATGTTAATTAATTGCATAAGTGGGAACCAGTGACATGTGTCGAGACCACTAACTATAGCTTTAGAGAAAGTAATTAGAAAAAGTGAGTGAGTGACTGTGAGTGAGTGAGTGATAAGGAGAGGAAGAGCTTAATTAGGACGAAGAAAGACAAGTGGAGTTAATTCCAATATTCCAGTTTGGGAAAAGGGATTGTGCGGTGATGTCATCAACAGTCGCCGTCGGCAAGAAGTTGTTAACGGCTGACGTCCTCCCGGTGGTGGAGGTGGCGGCTGTTTTATTGGTGGACCACGTTTTAAATTCTCCATCCATACTATATCAATTGATGTTATCAAGAAAAATTTTATTGATAGTTATATGAAGAATCAAGGAAAGATATGATTTCAAGTTTGACTAGCTCATTTCTGATGTATAATATAGCTTAATAACATGTAGGAGTATTTAGAATATCAAAAAGTATTATTGGAAATGTATTCTTAAAAAATGGTTGGAAGAGATAGAATACATGTTATTAGTATATTTACTTTTTTGAAAAAGATATTTAGTATATTTAGAATAACTATCCAAATGATAAAAGTTGGTTTGGCCTTAGAATATTTTCGATATTTACGCATAATTCTGGATATATTAGGAAACTTTTTTGTAGATAATTTTAAGATTTAGGAGTTTCAGGGCCGGCCCCGAGATTTAGGGGGCTGTAGGCGGTTTTTAAAAATTACAGCTAAAAATTTTTTTTTGGTAAATTTGGGAGCCTAAAAAAAAATTTTTGGGGGTTTTTTTTTATGTAATTTTTTTCAAATTTTTTGGGGGCCTAAAGCCAATATTTCGTTAGGTTTTGCCCAGGACCGGCCCCGAGGAGTTTATAGATTTCACTACGGAAAAGGTTGAAGATTAGGGATTGTATGTGATATCTTTCAGATGGTGATCATTTCACCATCTGAACAATATGGTTATTATATACTATTCAGTGGAAGCTTTGAGCAAGGACCATCTGCGCAATACTCAATAGAATCCAAGGCGAACCAGGGACACTAGTATTTTGATAGAAACTTAAGAACGTATTTAAGATTTATTCATAAATAACACACTGAGAGACTAAGAGCCTATCTAGACTCTGCTACTGAGCTAGACTAACGTTCTAAAATGCCAAACAAAAGAAACAAATAATACAAACCCTAGCCGTCGAGAGAAAAAGAGAGAGATTTTTTTTAGTTTCAAACCGATGGCCGGAGGCTTCTATAGCTCCGACATCAGCTTGTTTGATTCGTTTTGCTTCTTTTTCTTTGATTTGTTTTACTTTCTATCATTTGGTTTGTTTGATTGTCAATTTATTTTAAATCTGACAAAAAAAACTATTATTCTTTTGTATGTTTCTTCCAATAGATTTGGTAAGACAAAAACTTCGGTTCAATTGAACCGTTTAGAAAAGGTAATTAACAGATCTATTGCGGATGGCGACGGATCTTACCGGCTTCAATCGTTGATGGTTCTTCATTTGATGGTGATGGAGTTCTTGTTGTAAACTATGGTTACTTCGAAAGGCAACACCGAATTCTATGGAATGGTAATCTCTTTGACTCTATTATTTTCAATAGAGAAATATAAAGAGTTGTCTCGTCTCGGGGACTCCTACTGGAGTATTAAAAAGAGAGTGACAATCGTTCCCAGTTCAGTTTGAAATGTGGTGGTTTTGGATTAATATGAAGATTATCTTCATTGAGATTCAGCTATTCTAAAAGCAAATATGAAGTTTTTATATGAAAAAATCTTTGGTCATTCATACGCAAAATAGATTTGTGTTAGTTTACTTTGGATCCCTGCTGGTGTATCATTTTTCTATATTTGTTTTGCTAGTTCTCATTGTTCAGAATTTTTTGCCTAGAAGGCTTAATAATACAATCGACAGAAAAAAACAAATAATACAACTTGCATGAAAATGTAGCCATTTGGAAATTAGAGGCCTTTAGGGCCAGAAATGGAAGGTGGGTTTATAGCTTTAGACGTCTCGAGATTTTGGTGATAAGGCCTGCCTTCTATAAGCTTCTTTGAATTAAGCGTCTAATGAATATGCTCGTTTGTGTATTAATGAGCCACTACGATAAGACCTCCGCAAAATTTATTTTTATATATTATCGATAGTTTTTTTTATATATTGGATCATTTTATTTATATATATAAAATATTTTTTGTTGTTATTATATAATTTTTTTCCGATGGATCGGATCAATTTTTATCAAAAATAATGTAACAAAACTATAATTAATACATCATGGGTTGATCGGATTGGACATTAAACAAATTATGACATAAAAACCTTATTTTTTCCATCGAACACATTCTTGAAAAAAGTGAACAGTATTATTTTCACAGTTGAATTATTTTGATTTTTATCTTCCATATGGTTTTGAAAGCTTTCAAATCAACCATCGAATTGATACATGTCATTTTAATGTTTT
>NC_027754.1:40300261-40373749 GCF_000695525.1 Brassica oleracea var. oleracea | reverse complement strand
AAATATAACATATAAGAAAAAAATCTAACATATAAGAAAAATGTAACATATAAGGTGTCCTCATTTTTGTATTTTAAAGTCATTTTTAAAAAAAAAAATATAACATATAAGATTTCCTCATTTTTGTAATTTAAAGTCATTTTAAAAAATTCAAAATATAACATATAAGAAAAAATCTATTTTTTTATTATATGGTTCATGTGATTGTTTATTTTTTTTAATAATATAAATTTAAACAAAAATGAAGAAGGATGCAAAAATTGTTATCAAATATTTATTATTCATAATCATTAATTGTCATATATATGTAAATCATATTAGGTAATTCCGTAGCTTTTATTTAAGGAAAGAATACACACTTCCTGTATTTTAGGTTAATATAATGTTCTCTAGTGTTATAGAATTATGGAATAATGTGACACCATTAGATTAAACTATACTTTATATTAGATGCTCTAGAATTTTTTGTAATGAAATTTAGAAGGCATTTAGAGTGTCACCTAGGATTTGGAGTTTTTTTAATTAATACAAAATTAAGGTTCTAATTTTTCAAATGCTTCTCAATTAATATATACGGGATAATGCATCTGAATAAGATTGGTTTTCTGCTTGATCTTTGTACTCTTTGCCTCTCCTGGTTTAGGTTATGCATGACAAAGAAAACAAGATATATAAAAAACTATGGCGAAAGCAGTAGAGGCAACTGACATTTTCAAATTAGTTTTCTTCATACAAAACAAAAGTAGCTGATGCTTGGAATAATGAACATGAGAAGCTTTTAAGACTGAAAGCTAAAGAACAAAGATTCCTGCTTCTAGTCCAAAGAACTCTTCTCCATATTTCACATCAAGTCATTTGGATCTTTGATTACAACGGATTCCGATTCACATCTTTGTACAACAAATAGCGAGACCTATTCTTTCCGAGCGCACCATACCTGAAACAACAAACAACTAGCTAAGAATGTGTGTGGTCCAGTGATCTTTCAGGTTGTCAGGAAACAGTTCCAAGAGAATTTGGTTCTTCCATAGTAGAAATTAAAACCATGGGGCAGTATCTTACCACTGAGGAACAAAAGGAGCCATCCATATGACATCACCAGCCTGGACTGGATACCTATTTAAAGAGAAGATCACATGAAGTAATCTAATTATATATCACACTTGCAATTTATTAGTACAGTGTGGTGCATACCAGTTATCTCCCAAGCGATAAATGCCTTGGCCTTCCAGAAGCAACAAACCATGTTGGTTATAATGAACCTCCTGTTAACATTCCAAAATCATTTGAGAAGAATGAATCTAAACTGAATAAGAACAGTTGGAAAGAAAGTAAATTACAAGTGGGTTTTAAGATCCCTATGGTATTGAGTCTAAACAGTTATGTACCTTAACATTGAGAAACTCTCCAGGCTGAAAGTCCATAATCTGCATATGACAGAAACAATACTAATTAAGCTTAAGAGGTCTGAAGAAGCGAAAGGATTTCATTAGATGCTCATACGAAGTGCTTACATGGATGTTGAAGTCATAAGCAAGGGAGACCGGAAGAAGTTTCCGCAGCTCAAAAACCTGTAAACGATAACAAAATGGCGTTTTCAGAGCTGACTTAATTTAGAATCTACAGCTTGAATGCATTATGAGAAAGTGGTTTAGTTTTGTACACACTTACCTCACCGGGAGTCTCAAGTAGTGGTTGCTTGTCTGTGGAGCCAACGATGAGCTCTGTTGTGTGACTACCTAGATGTTCATACCTACAGTTGTAGCAGAACCAGAGGAGTTTTTAAAGTTATAAAACCGTAGAGAGATCTGAAAATTGCTTGTTAAATCAAGGGGGAAGGAGAAGAACCTCCGCTCAAAGACAACAAGTGTTGCAGACTCGACACAGTCCAAGGAATGATAAAAGTTTGGAGGTAGGTATGCATATGAATCAACCTACAGGAAAAAAAACGATTACCATTAGAAAATGAAGAAACTAACGGAGATTATATTGCAACCATTAGAAACCATACCGTCAATTTTGTCGAGGAACTGGAAGTGTTAGTCAGTGTCACAGCACCCTCGACCACGAATACAAGACTTGAAGAAGAAGATTCAAGACATTGAAAGGAAATAATCAGCAGAAAGTTGATGATAAGTACAAATTTACGTTAAAGAAAGAGAGAGCTTACCGCTCTATGTCTTTTGGAGGTAAACCTGAACTTGACATTTCTGCAAGAGATATTAAAACTCAGCTAAATGATCAAAAAAATTCTACGAGTAGATTATATAACGCCGCAAATCTCTAAACCTTAAAGCACTTAATGTTGTAATAACAAGGACATGTACACAAAAGCTGGTTCATACTCATAGACAGTTATATCATCCAAAATGAAGAATATAAAGAAGGATAATCTCAAGAACTTGATATTATTGATAACAGACCTTTCATTTTGGCAAAGAACATGACAAAATGGGAACCCATCGCAGGTGTGATTAAATACGCCCCTAATGTATTTGTCCTGTCAAAATTTAAGAAACAAGTAAGCTCAAGAACTTGTATACTTCTGAAGCTATCAAAAGTAAGAAAAGAGATGTACGTACCAGTCAGGTAAAGGGCTGTATACATGACTTTCCGGTGTTATTAAGGCATGATCTCGTTTGTATACACTTCTTGTATAACCAGGCAAGTCTACAGAACCAGAAACTTACTGCTCAAAACACTTTTACAAAGGTCCAAATTTAATAAGAAAACTAGTCTTAAATATACAAAAGGAACAACTTTTCAGAAAGAGACGAATCAGTATCCACAGAACTGAACTATAGATACTATGCCAAGCACCTAAATGATCAGAAGTTAAGAGCTTTTTGCAAGACAGGAGCTCAGATTAAGCACTAAGTCCAAGTAAACTCGACCTAGAACATAAAAAAAATCGAACTTGACCAACAAAAGTATCAAACTTTCGATGACACGAAGCTAGAAAGTGAGGATCGATGTAAAGAAAACACATCCGAACCTTGGAGGTGAGAAGGAGAGAGTGTTGGATTCGTGACTTTCCAGTAAATGGGTTTCGTCTTCTCGTCTGATTCAGTGATCGAAGGCGCTGAGCAAAACCCATCGTCGCTTTTCGAAGCTTTAGCTAAAAGACCTTCGCCAAGGTAATGAGAACCTTGTCAGTTATGAATAAAAGCTTGTGAAGAATCTAAAAGATTCATACTTACTGATGATGATGATGATGACGAAGGAGATTAGGTGAAGCGAGCGCATCTTCGCTGAGGATTTAATGGAACGATTCAGGTTTCAGTGCTTCACTTTCACTCATTTGGTTTGTTTTATAAAAGAAAGAACGCAAAATTAATACGACACAAAAGATTCTCTGTGGTGGATGTTTTTGTTTGCTAGTCTACTGACTCGTGAATGGTTCTCTTTTTAAAACCGGTTTAATTCGGTTCCGATTGGATTTTCTAAACCGGTATAAATTCCCGGTCCATATAGAAGCTGAAAGGGCCTATTGTTTGAATTTTTATAGCCCACATGTGGCCCAATTTGATAAGGATCGTTCGTTATCGTTTAGGTGTCTCCGACGACTCTCTCTCTCTCTCTCTCTCTCTGCAACAAAGGAGGAAAAAATGGAGGTAGCAGCAGCGACTGCGACGAGCTTCACAACTTTCCGAGCTCGTACGTCAGCGATAATCCCGTCTTCGACACGCAATCTGAGATCTAAAGTGAGATGCTCGTCTTCTTCGCTCAGAGCTTCTCTCTCGAATGGCTTACTCTCCCCGTACACCGGAGGAAGCATCTCTAGCGACTTCTGCGGCGCCAAGCTTCGTTCCGAATCGCTTAATCCGTTAAATCTCTCCAGTTCGAAGCCTAAGCGCGGAGTTGTCACTATGGTACCTGAATGTTTACATTTCACATCGTTTATCTCGATTAACAAAGCTATAAATACTGTTAGGATTTCGAAATCGAGGTTTTCGTGGCTGTAGATTAGTGATTATCCATGAATTGTATTGGCTGGCTCGTACGTCGATCAACTATTGTTCCTTAATTTTGAGCTGGCGAAAACCAATAGATTAGAGTGACTAAACATAGGCAAACTAGCTCACGCCTCACAACGAGGAGAATGTTCAGGGCTTGCAGTTGTTTGATTGATCGGTAATGCTACATGTTTATATAGAGGGTTGAGTTTGAACCGTGTACTATTAGAAGAATCTATGTGCTATGTGATTGCCTTATGAGAAGGAAGTTGAGAATGTGGCAGAGGTTTCACTCAATTGTGTGTGCCATTTGCTTATTCATCACTTATTGTGTTTTTGACTTACCTATCGCAGTTGGATTGCTAGTTTTGTTTATGTATTTCACGTTTGTTGAGTCTTTATTTGTTCCCATGGTTTTTCTGAGTGTGCTTGGTTCCTTCAATCAACAGGTTATACCTTTTTCAAAAGGGAGTGCGCACGAACAACCTCCTCCTGATTTGGCATCGTATTTGTTCAAAAACCGAATTGTATATTTGGGAATGTCTCTTGTACCTTCAGTCACTGAGTTGATACTCGCAGAGTTTCTTTACCTTCAGTATGAAGACGAGGAAAAGCCTATTTACCTCTACATAAACTCCACTGGGACGACCAAGGTAAGCTTCCATTAGAAAGTCTTCCATCTTTGAGAACGCATCCTTTAATAGTGACCTTGAAATTGTGGTCTATAATTCATTACCTAATCTTCATAATGTTTTAAGAGAATTCAATTTTTTTTACATTTCAGAATGGTGAGAAGTTGGGCTATGATACCGAGGCTTTTGCAATTTATGATGTCATGGGGTTAGTATTCTTTATCCCTCTTCTTTAATTTACTTCATCCTTGTATCTCTTTCTAAACAAGAATCTATGGCTAGACTCTAATCCTGGAACTGTTTTCCCGAGTATTCTAAACCGCAAAATTGAAGAATTTTTTTTATGTTATGCTTTTTTTTACTTGTTATTTTTGGGAGACTGAGCATATATCCATGCAAGAATAATCTCTTATATTATCTTTCGACTTCAGGTATGTCAAACCACCAATCTTTACTCTTTGCGTTGGGAATGCTTGGGGTGAAGCTGCTTTGCTTCTGACTGCTGGTGCTAAAGGAAACCGTTCTGCATTGCCCTCATCCACTATAATGATAAAACAGGTTCTTCGTGATCTTTATTTTAGATTGTAAGTGGCGTCTGTTTCCCACCTAATTGGGAGAAAGGCTATATGATTCTTAGTTTTTGTGCATATCTGTTATCCATATATTTTCTTTTATTTGACATCTTTGTAGCCCATTGCTCGATTTCAAGGCCAAGCAACCGATGTTGAAATCGCAAGGAAAGAAATCAATCACATAAAGACAGAAATGGTGAGAAAAATCAACTTTAAATGAACTCACATAGTTAAAAAGCAGTTGCGGACCCTTGTGATATACTTAGAATAACATAGTTTAATTTACAACAGTATGCAGTTGTGTACGTGATATGTTCTATGACTTTTTGCTCACGGACATCTTAATATGCACCTAATTAGCCATCAATAGTATGTACTTGCTAGCAAAATTGAAATCATGTGCGCATTCTCTTTCCTGTACTCTTCACTTTTATCTTCAAACTTATCTGATAAGATTACACGTGTGTCTCTGTTCTGTGTAATGTCAAACTCAAGGTCAAGCTGTATTCAAAGCATATTGGTAAATCCCCGGAGCAGATTGAAGCTGACATGAAACGTCCAAAATATTTTAGTCCCAGTGAGGCTGTTGAATACGGGATCATTGATAAGGTACGATATAATGACACATGAATGATTTTGTTTTCTATCAACATAGACTGGTTATCTGCTGCAGAGTTGAATTATTCTCTTCCTGTAATCTGTTTGCAGGTTGTTTACAACGAAAGGGGCAGCCAAGACAGAGGAGTTGTGTCCGACCTTAAAAAGGCACAACTCATCTAAACGTCAGAAGTATCTTCCAAAATCCCTCATGATTAACAGGTAAATGCTGAAACTTTCTCGCTTTTCGTTCTTCATATTGATGATAATGATCATGAAACTGCCTGCTGGACTTTAATAGCTTTTAATCACACAAATCATAAAATTACACTTGTGCAAGTATACTTTCGTTCTGTCAGTTTTGGACCCATGCAAGAGTTAGGAGTGTTTACTTATAAAAGAGGAACACCTGTAAAAGCTCAAACACTTTTTACACCCCACTAATGGTTCACGATGACTACTTTACCATTCAAGCAATAGCCTTGTAGAAACCTAACGAATACCGAGGGACATATAGTTTCTAATGTAAGTGCTTATAGTGGCCTCCCTCTAGTTTTCTAGTTCTGCATCCCCTTTAGTTGCAATAGTTACTTCCCATTTTCTTTTAGTGATATCATTTTCATTGCCCATTATAACAAACTTCACCACAGAAGGCCAACACATGCCCCAAGGATTGTGCTCCTTCAGACACTAAAACTCATCTCGTTGGCTGTGCAAAGTTTTTTTAATAATCTCAAACCACTGTGCCTTCTTTAATCATTTGCAGTGCATATTAACACCTAGCGTTGATTGGTCCCGGGTGACTAAAAGTAATGTTATTCTGCTTGTAAATCTATTTGGCAATGCAATGACTTTTTACGACATTATCATTTTGTTATGACTTCTAATTCTATTGGCTTATCCTTTATCAAAGTTTAATTTACTCTGACATTAACGTTTTTGCTGTGATTTATAGGTTGTTGGTTTGAGCGCAGATCAAAGGGGTAATCGTTGAACCGTTGATCGGCACAAAACCGAGTTAAAGTCTTGAAAAATGTGAAAAATGTTGTGTAGAATTTTTAGGGTTATCAAGCATAGACAAACCTATTATGTGTAGGCTTGTGAATGCCTAGAAACAGAATTGGTGTAATTTTCAATGTTTTGAACTTTTTAAATTAATCAACTTCGTCTGCTCACCTGCGTAATGCATATTTTCATTTGTATGCTCGAGTTTTACCATTTCTCGAACTGGATAGAGAGATTATTGAGAAATGACATAACAGTTGAACTCACCAACCCCATTATGTGTAAATCCTTCTTACCTATGAAAAAGCCTACACTTGTCACAAACACGCAATGGTTTTTTTAATTATTGGACTTGACATGTATACTGTTCTAGTGACGTCATGGGCTCCTTACGTGCCGGCGAATCTGGATTCTTGTGGCGTAAGAATTCACCACACCAAGTTATTGCGCTGTTAAGCATGATTGACTTTTTTTTTTTTTTTTTTTTTTTGTCTCCAGAATTCCAGAGGACTCGAATCCAGGTGCCTTGGGATCCAGTTCACTCTAGTGTTACCACTAGGCTATTATGTCCCGGCAAGCATGATTGACTAGAAGATGTTTTCAATCTTGAAAAATCTTCCTAAACTAGTAAGTCCATTAACATGAGACGGCCATTGTCCAAACAACCATTATTAGCGTCAGTAGATTTAATATAATTAACCAACCAATAAACTAACCAAAACATGAAATACCTATTATCTCAAAAAGCTATTTGTGTCAAGCGATAATGATTTTAAATAAACATTCCTGTGGATTGAATCTCTGGGCGGAACTCTGACTGCACCTGATTAAATATCATTCCAAAAGGCTACAAAGAGAATATTTCTACGAAGGTAGGGGACTAGAAATATCATTTAAGTGGACTACAACCAGACCAACAGCAAAAAGGGTTTAATATGAAGTAGTTTTATATAAAGACATAGCATCCTAATCTTATTTACATTATAATAACGATCGTTTACAAATAAAAATCACGGCTGCTATACCCAATGTGTTATCTTATTGACATCTCACACTACTAAATTATTTTATACACAATTAAGAGAAAGTGTTACTTTACGGGGTGTGTTTATCTTAATTTGAACATCAAACATACAAATATTTCATGAAATATCTTGTTCGATGTATGAATTAGATCACATAAATGATATTATAAAGTTTGCCATATATTTCTATGTATTGGATAACTATTTTTCTTTTTTTTAGAGGGGGTTTTAGCGTCCAAAATATCATGTGGCATGGAAGAAAAATTCATTTGTAACACAACCAGCTGATCAAACTCAAACATCCTTCAAATGTTAATTATGTTTACTTGATCCAAATTAATTCGAATAACATGCAATATAATTTTTTTAGCAATAATTATCAAAACCGGTTTATGTTTATTAGCTGAAAAAACAATAGTTATCCAATACATATCCCTTATATATTAATTGAGAAACATTACAACATTGTTTTGTAGCCACATGCATGTCATCAATACAATGATTTTTAGAATCTATAGAGAAATAAGTTGGTCCATCTAAATATATAATAAACTTTTTATTAAACTAACCATAAATTTATTAGTGACGTTCTTTATATTTCCTTAAATAAAAGTTACAGAATTGTCTAATGTGACTAAAATATATATGACAATTAATGATTTTGAATAATTAAGATTTGATAAAAATTATTGTACCATCTATCATATTTATTTAATTTTAAACTATTAAAATAAATTAAACATCCACATTAACCATATAATAAAATTATATTTTTCTGTATATGTTTTATTTTAAAAATTTTAAAAATGACTATAAATTACTAAAAGTGTTAAAAGTCTCAAATTCAAATTTTGTTTATTGGTTTAAAATTTTTATTATGACAAGATACAAATGATTACAAAATCATGTAAGTAGAAAGTCTCATTTAATAATTATTAAGATTAAAAGATATCTATATCATTTTAAATTAAACTATATACCATATAAAATACATAAATTTTAATTTCAAAATTTAGTTTGAACATTTTTTTCTGATAAAAGCTTCAAACAAACATTGACAACTTAATTTTTTAAAAAAATATAAAATACTAAATACTAAAACTATTAATCTCACAATAAAATTTTTGTTATCAGTAATTTTTTTTTTTTGCTATAAAAGATAGAATTGATAAAAAAAACATACAAATAGAAAGCATCATTTAATAGACACTAATATTAAAACATATTATATGTTAATATCATTTAAATTTAACTATATATCTTATCAAATAGAAAAAAATATTGTTTGGATTAATAAAATTTATTTATATGTTCACACCAATTTAATTATATATGTAATGTTAATGATTTTTTTAATTATTCAGTATATATTTATTATTTCATCATATGTTAAAAACATATAATACGTAAAATAATTTTTAAATACAATATTCACTCCGCGCAAGGCACTATCTTAACCTAACCTAGTATTAATACTAAATAGCTAGTAGTGAAAGAAAACCAATGAAACCTTTGTGATTCCAGAAAAACAGCACGCTCATCATATTCTATAGAATTCTTTCATTCACTGCACCAAACAACTAATCAAAAATCAATCTATTAAAGACTAGGTGTAATGAACTTCGTTTTGCAGGCAATAATTGCTAGACCCAAAAGCTATGGTACCCCACCATTTTATATTGCACTGTCTTTTGATATTACTCACTCAGTTTTTCTTCTTCTTATGATTAGATTATTTCATACATAATTTTCTACACTGAATTCAAAATGTAGAATATGGCACACACGGTATTTAGTTATGTACAGTGGTTAAAGGCGAGAATGCACTAACCAAATAATAGCAGCATAGGTGTTATCCTACTGGTCTGGTCGAGGCCATGAATAATTTTTCAACATATGCATATCTTTTTCTCTTTTCATTGCAAAAACAGTTTCAAAGTCCATTGTCTTTGATCTAAGTTTGTGAATGCCGCTACAGAAAACATATGTGAAACAAGTGTTTAGGCAACCACATAATTACTTGAATCGTGGCTTGTGTCCATTTAGCCAATCATATCTGCACTGAGCGAAAAATATCTTTGATGAGATCAACATGACCATAAGTAAAGCGAGACTGAACATGTCAGTCCAATGGTAATTCCTATCAATAATGAGGTAATTTGGTTTCTTTAAAATCAACTAATATAGTTTGCTTTCGAATTTTCTTGTTTACTAATCATGATCAGAAAATTGTATAATCAATAAATGTAACTTAACTTTGCAATATATGTATCTTTACTCCTTTCACCGCAAAACTTATACGATAGGTAAATTTCTCAAAAGTGAAGTGTGAATTTCGATATGTGATTCCCCAGCTATAAGAAAATAATGATAATGACATTGAAACTAGGTTTAGGTCACGACCAACCTCTTACCTCCCCAATTTCTTACTTGGGTAGTGCAAGTACGCGTTTTTAGCGAAAATATAAATTTGAGATAGCTTTTGCCAAGTGGAAAGAAAAGAAATAGTAACAATGCTTGAGCAAATGCTTATAATATTATAATAAGCACTCTACCTTCAACTATAAATACCATATTAGACTTCTCCTCTACCATCACATATCTTTTGTAACACTAATCTATTTCCCAAACCACTTTTAAAATAGTATTGCAATAGTTACATATAACCATATGAAGAAGTCTCACGTTTTGCTTCTTCTGCTTGTTCAAGTCATTGTCCTCTTGCCTCTTCTTTGTCTATCTGATGACTTTGTTAGCTCTAGAGCTACTTATTATGGCAGCCCCGACTGCAAAGGAAATTCCCGTACGTATTTGAATTATTTTCTTATGTATATATATTTGAGTAAATTGATTATTTTATTTTTATAATATTATGAAGCATGATTGGAAAAGCTACATTAACAGAAACAACTCAAATAGTCAATATCATTATCAAGCTTAATAATTATTATTTCTTATGTAACATCTACCAAGTTTATCCAAACTCTTAATATATACTCCACATATGAATATTTTTTTAAAAGCCTAAAATATTTTAACTTAAATGCTTTTTTCATATTAGATGTCTCTTAAATGAAGGTTTAACCGGCTTTTGTTTTGGACCGGATCTGTATATGGTTTATAGGAAGATGATGTCTTTGGGTCGAGTATGACATTACGTTTAATATATAGTTTTTTCAAAACAATCTGCTGATAAAAAAATAAATATTTACTGATGAGAATATGAATATTATTTAGGAGGAGCATGTGGGTATGGAGAATTTGGAAGAGATATCAATGATGGTGAAGTAAGTGGTGTTTCATCTCGATTATGGAAAAATGGAGCTGGCTGTGGTGCTTGTTACCAGGTTTTCATATTTTATCTAATCTAATATTTCATCAACAACAGTATAGCAATATCTAACCTAATATTTCATCACAACAGTATGCTATTGCTATATACATGTAATTAGACTATCATTACTAAACTAATATCATTAATTATTAATTATTAAAAAAGGTGAGATGCAAAATACCTCCACACTGCAATGAGGAAGGAGTATACGTAGTGGCTACGGACTATGGAGAAGGAGATGGTACGGACTTCATCTTTAGCCCTAAGGCGTACGGACGTATGGCTCGACCGGGCACAGAGTTTCAGCTCTACTCTTTTGGTGTGGTTGACGTTGAGTACCAGAGGGTCCCTTGCCGGTACGGAGGGTACAATCTGGTGTATAAGATCCATGAGAAAAGCTATAATCCTCATTATCTTGCCGTCCTTATCTTGTACGTTGGTGGTGTCAACGACATCCTCGCCGTTGAATTCTGGCAGGTAATTGATCACTTTTAACATAATATCTAGTTTTTGAGGATGTTTAGCGCTAGTTTCAACACTTATTGAACTTTAACACTATGTATTCTGCAGACGCTCATCGTTAATACATGACCGGTCCTAAAATATTGAGAAGCATAGACAATTTAGTAAAAGTTTTAATAATTTTTTAAAAAAAATTTAGGAATCTATATTATTATCTATGAAGTGATTTTTTAGCATTTGAGCTCTCCCGTTGACAGTTAAAGTAATTAATGTCAATGATACCATTAATGAATTTTTTTTATATATTTTTATATAATTAAAAAAAATATATTAATAATATTAAATTTATATGTTATATTAGACAATTGATTATAAATTAATATAATAAAATGTCAAATAAAAACATATTTTAAGAAATAAGATAATTTTTATTTATATTGTGTTTTTACCTGGAAATAATGTTTTTAGTTGTAAAAATTCAAAACTTAAGATATGAAAATTTATAGTTAAATATTAATCAAGTAAAAATTTTGTATAAAGATATTTTATAAAATATTTCTAATATGTGAGTATTTTTAAAGTTTCAACACAAAACTAAGCATATACATTTTGATGAAAATAATTGTCATATATAAATATTTGATGTTTGATTTGAAGTTTTTGAAAAAATAAAATGTACGTTAAATTATAATAAGACATATATAACTAATAAGTATAAGATGATTATATCCGTATGTGCGAACAAAATACCTGGTTTATAAATATATATTAACTCTTAAAAATTTGGAGGTTCAAAAGTATAGTTGTATGCAAAAGAGTTTTGACGTTTTGTGAGTAGATTTGAACATGACTATATGATTCAGGAGGATTGCAAAGAGTGGAAACGCATGAGAAGAGTGTTTGGAGCGGTTCATGATTATCAGAATCCACCAAGAGGCACTCTCTCTTTGAGGTTTTTAGTCTATGGAAGCGCCGGTCTCAACTGGGTCGAATCCCAGAATGCTCTTCCAGCAGATTGGACCGCCGGAGGCACCTACAACACCAATATTCTACTTACTTAACTCTCTCTAGCCTGTTATATACGTATGGTTTTCTCTATGTAATGGCTACATTAACATATTTAAATAATGCCCTGTAGAGCTAGTAAGGATAATCATTGTAGATTCATATAACTATGTACTGTGTCTAGTCAAGCAGATTGTAATGATTTGTAAGGATTTGGTTAGTGGAATAATCAAATAATGATAAAACTTAACAAAAAGTTTCATATGCTCTTTTTAGCATACATAATGATCATGGTCAGTCATTAGTCAATCAAATACATCATGATCATGTTTTTCTCTAGGTTTCTTGTGACGAGCTTGAAATTTTCAGTGGAGTTTTGCCTAGGGAGCCTATTAACTCCAAAAATGAGCCAATTTTATATATACTGTATAGTCTTTCCAACATTACTCTTATTTAATATTATTCATAATAATTACATAAAAACTGTTTTTCTTTAAACATATGAATATGAAATTTTTAATTAAAATTATTGATGCAGCCTAAAATCATGAAAAATCAACCAAATCAGGTAAATCGTTTCTTAAATAATTAATAGTATAGATAGTACGTAGTAATATTAGTAAAATTTTGTTCTATTTTTATAATTTTCCCTAATATAAATCATTGTTATAAATACATTATAGTCTATATCACTGGACTTTTTAATTAGATTAGAAAATTATATCCCGAAAATAACAAACTGTTATAGATATTAATTTCCCAATATACTCGAGAAGAAAAAAAATGGAAAACACGTATTTATGTACAAAAAAAAAAATCCTACAAAGCTACTTATTTGTTAATTTCTTTTCTCAGTTTACTTATTTGTTTCCTCCTTTATAATAATTTGCTTTTTATTTCAGCAATTTTAAGATTAAGGTTATTATAGAAATTTAAGTTGGAAAGGCTATATATACAAAATGTTCACAAAACCTAAATTAGATTTGATCTTCGACTACCTAATAGTTTTCCGAATATTTACATGGCTTCTTCAAAGTTGTCAAAGCGTTCACCTGTGCTACCTTTTGAGTTAGTAGAAGAGATACTTTACAGGATTCCACACGGATCTTTGGTACGATTTAAATCCATATGCAAACAATGGTATTCTCTTTTTAACGACAAGAGTTTCATCTACAAACACTTGGATCTCTCCCGGGAACAATTCATACAACTGGCGCATCACAATGAATCAGTTAACCTCTTCAATATTGAGACCCAAGCTCGCTCACGTTTTCAAGGTACACCTGAAATTCGTCGAATGATCCACTGCGACGGTTTATTGCTATGTCAGTGTATTGAAGGAGGTACTAGTAAGCTTGTAATTTGGAATCCGGTTTTGAGGAGATTCTATTGGATTGAACCCTCGAGACAATTCGAAAGGTATAGTATCGTCTATGGTTTTGGATACAACAGTGTATCTCGTGAAAACTACAAGATCATGAGGTTTAATGTTATGAAAAATTCAGGTCTCGAGATATATGAGTGCAAGTCTAAACTCTGGAGAAGTGTTGATGCTGCTCTCGATTCGTGTGTAAAGCTTTGGTTTCCTCATTATCAATCTTTGTCGATGAATGGAAACATGTACTGGATTGCTCATAGGAAGAAGGGTAATTTGGAAACCGAAATCTTCGTCCAAAGTCTTGATTTCACTGCAGAGACATTCAAAGACATAGGCTGTGGTGTTCCCTTTGAAACTGAATGTACCTCTCTGTGTTGTGCTAGTACATTAGTCCTCTCAAGTTTTGGAGGAGATAGGCTTTCTTTACTACATCAGCATAAACGTGTGAACATTGAATTGTGGACTACAAACAAGGTGACTGATGAGGTTGTTTGTTGGAGTAAGTATTTAAACGTTACTGGCCCTGACCTCCCGATATTACATTCTGCGCCATATTACAATTTCCCTACATACTTCATCGACCACAAGACCAGTACTATCATTGCATGGTGCGGGGAATTCAATGCCACGAAGAACTATATTGACGTCGTCATTTACGAAATAAGTGATGGTAAGATTAAAAAACAAGTTGCGGAGGTAGCAGGGCATAGTTTGGGTTATGGTTGTCATAACCTTTGCTATGTATATGTTCCAAGTCTGGTTCGTCTTCCAGAATAATAAGAGTAGTTCATGATGCAGCGCACATTTATAGTTTTCAGGGCTTTTGTGTTTTACTTTTTGTTTCCTGTGCTAAAACCCCATCTCCAACGATCAGATTTCAGCATCTATTTGGATTTTTTAGACAAAAGTATTTGTATAAATCTCGATGGAGCTGGTAACGTTTTTAAAGATCTGGCTTACCTCTTTAGACTTCGAACGAAAACAATATGGAGCGGTGAGTGTTTTCGCTCGGCATCAAAATAGTGCCTTCTTGTTGTGTTGTGTGTTTATGTTTGGTACATGTATGTAGAGCTGTAAACTGGGCGAGCCCATGTCCATTAGCCTATATCCATTTGCCCACTAATTGTTTGCAGACAGAAAGTGACCATGTCCATTAAGAATCATGTCCATTAAGGACTATACCCACTAACACCCATATTTTCATGGGCTGCCATGGGGTCCATAATGACCATATAAAAAATTTTAAATTTTAATTTATAGGCCTACAATTATATATACAAGTTCATAAAATTAAAATTCATCCATAAATTCAAAAGTACAACAATGCATAAGTTCATAAGTACAACAATTCCGGTCTTGGCGGGAAAAATCGATTTTGCGGTTTTGGCGGAAAAACTTAATTTTGCAGTTTTGACGGGAAAACTCGATTTTGCAATTTTGGCGGAAAAACTCATTTTTGCGGTTTTGGCGGAAAATTAGATTTTCTGATTTTGGCAGAGAAACTCGATTTTTCGGTTTTGCCATGGGGTCCATAATGACCATATAAAAAATTTTAAATTTTAATTTATAGGCCTACAATTATATATACAAGTTCATAAAATTAAAATTCATCCATAAATTCAAAAGTACAACAATGCATAAGTTCATACGTTTTTGGCAGGAAAATTCGATTTTACGTTTTGAAGAAAAACTCAATTTTGCGGTTTTGACGGAAAAACTCGATTTTCTGGTTCTTGCGGGAAAATTTGATATCAAAATTTAAGCGAAAAAATCGATTTTACGATTTTAACGGAAAAACTTAAATTTTAGAAAACCTAGGTTTTGTGACCATTGGACAGTCCATGTCCATAAACCCCAAAACCAACAAAGACCATTTTCTTAATGGTTTTCCACATTTTGTCCAATAAAAACCAATGGAAAAAATGAGTTTGTCCATATTAAACCCGTTTGTATATGGACATGGGCAACCATTGGACGGTCTGCCCATTTGACACCTCTACATGTATGATAGTGAAGAGAATCAGACACTTTATAACCACAAGGTTCCTAAGGAGCCTAAACTTGCAGGTTTTTGTGTCTTCAGTGTTTTATCTCTTCTCTATATCTTTCTGCCTTTCGATTATACTTGAAAATTTTGAAAGCTCATGTCATGTGACCCAGTCTCAAATTATCTAAAATATATGTGTGACAATAACTGTATTCTTAAAAATTATGCATAATATTAAATTAATATAAGTCAAAACAGTTAATTAATTTTATAAAATTTAACAAACTTATGTATTATCAACTGATTGAATAATATGCGTATCACCATTGTTGATATAATTTATTTTATAGACACATATTTAATTTACGATGCACGACTATATATTATGCCCGTTATAAAACCTCAAATATTTACTAATATTTTATATATTAGGGGGCTTATTGAATTAGGAGTTTGAGAAGGTTTTCAAGATTTTAAGATTTAGAGGGTATTGTTGAATTCTATGATTTTGATGGAGGGTTTTGTTGAATTCAAGGATTTTGATGGAGATTTAAAAGGAGACTTTGGTAGGATTTGGTAAGATATTTCTAAAATATTTTAATAATAGTTTCGGCCACAACCTTCTATTCCTATTTGTGTCTAAGGTCTATGGATATAGGTTGGTAGGGGAAAAAAATTATATCTACGGTTGTTATATATTGCTCTGATTTTGTGGCTAAAGTATTGACATATATATAGGTTGCCGGATGAATAGATCTGTTAATATATTGCTAATCTATGTTTCCATATAACAGGACACAAATAAAGACGCAGATTTCAAGCTCAACTGGAAGCAAGTAGCTATCACAAGCATGTTTGGACTTGGTTTTGTCGGTAATGTTGGCCACTTCTGGTTTCTTTCTTTTTTTTCCGTCAATATGTTTTTTAATATTAAAGGATACGGGCCTAGCCTAGTTAAAATACAAAAAAAGCCCAGAATGAAACACAAACTCGATAACCAAATGGGCCCATAACCACCGGCCGAACTTGAGAAACCCTAATCTCCTAAACCGGCGAGAGAGCAGCCGCCTCGATTTTCTGTTGTTTCGATGCGAGGACACGTGTTGCCATCCTCGATGATGAGGGGGCACGTGTCACACGGGCGTCTCCTCTCCGCCACCTCTCAACTTCGCCGGAGATCCATCCTTCGGATCTCACGACCAAACCGGAGCTCCGCAGCTCCACCTAACCTCACCGCAAGCGTCTTTGGGCCTCTAAAACCTGAAGGGATCGATCGCCATGGCGAGATCACCTCCACCACCGTTCACCACAACCACCCAAAGAAAATATCGCATGCAACATAACCGTTTCCACCAGAGATCTTCTCTCTCCTCCGACGCGAGCACAAACAAAACGTAAGACTAAGCGATGATATAAAATTAAACTAAAAAGATCAAACCCTAAAATACTAGGGGACGAGATCCGGCGACGCGAAGCTGTGATAGCCTTCACCCCCCGGGGACTAGAGCTGACGACGGCGGAACTAAGGAAGCTTCCCCGCCGCGGATGCAAGGACCGGCGGCGACGGATCTGTGAGAGCCTCCGTATCCCGGAAACTAAGAACGCACAACTTAACCCCCCATCCTTCCCGCAAACGCGTCGTGACTCCAGCATCATAACCACGGCGGTTGATGGCTGACCAGATCTCCGAACGGCGGAAACCGGAAAAAGAAAGGGGGAGACAGGGACTGGCGATTTATTCTGAAGAAAGACAGGACTCCGGCGGCGGCACGGACGCTCACGCGCCGACCGACCGCCGGATCCCCAGAGTTTTCTCTCTAACTTTCTCTCTCTAACCTCGCTTTCCTTCGTTTTTGGTAGCAACCACTTCTGGTTTCTTTCCTGCTTCTTTCATAATCATTTAGCTATAAATCCCCATGTTTGCATCTCACCTAATCCAGCAAAACTGTTATACTTGCGGTATCGCAGGTACGGAGGCCTTGATAAATTCATAAAACTGAAGCTTCGATATGTACCAAAGTCAACACGTTTTGTGGCACAGTGGCAATGGATGGTCTTATCTTTGGCCCCATAGATCTACTTATATTCTTCACATAATGGGATAAGCTACGGGTTTTCTTTTGCGTTCCAAAAAAAAAAAAGGGATAAGCTAGGGGCAAGAACACATCTCAAGTTAAAGAAGGATTCAAGAGAGATTTTCTACCAGCTCTAGCTCTTGAAGGTGGAGCATGGCCGCTTCTTCAGATCGCAAACTTCTGATACGTTCCCGTTCAATACCGGCTACTTTACGTCAACATCTTTTGCCTGATATATTTTTTTAGGAGATGTTGAAGACCGCAAGAGAAGTAAGGTTTGTTAGCTGAAGAGGTATGTTTCCATGTACCATCTGAAGCTACTGCATACAACACTGATGCAAATGTCTCAACCCTCCAAATAACTCATTCTGCATCAATGGAAACTGATCCTGCCCCTCCTATAAGCTCACCAGCAGATAATTCCACAGCTATAAGCGCTTCTCCATCTGATATAGTATGTGTTCCGGAAACTACACAATTTAACACTGATTCTGGTTTCATCGGGAACATCACTACCTCAACTTCTGTTTCACCTACTTCTTCTGCTCCTTTAGTCTTTGCTGCTGCAGGTACACTATCACTGTCTACCCTTGTGGTGGATTTGAAATGTAAATCTAGTGTAGATGGCCTCCGAGATAGTTGCTTACAGTTAAGTAATGCAAAAGGATCAAACAGATTTGCTAATCTAGCCATGTTAGAAGAAGATATACAGCTGGATGTTGTGACCTCCCCCTCTCAGTCTATGTCCCCATCAGTCGAAACCAGCGCTCAATTTGTTTATAACTCTTCCCTGCCTTCAACGCCATCTTCATTTTCAGACCTTTTTGTGGACAATGTTTTGGCTACAAGCTCCGATAATTTTGATATGGCGCAAAGATCTCGTGGATATGGTAGTAAATATGAAATAATTTTTTTTCTTAAATTCCATCTCTTTAGATGGTATTTTGTTCTATTGGATTTGAAGGGTAAATATAGTTTTTAATAATCCAAAATAACTTTTGATGAATCTCATTGATGAAATCCATATTTTCCAATAAGGGGTGATTTAATAGGGTTTTTTTTATAAATGATACATTCAATAAGGAATGATTTCTAAATAAATACCTAATCCAATAAGGGAGGATTTGGCAAAAACCTAAAATTTTATGAAACTCTTATAATTATTACTTGTGTGTCTACATCTATATTTATAAGCAAATCAGAAATAAAAAGTTATGATTTTTTTTTAAACACTTAAAATTCATTGATTGTTTGTCAAAGGATTACAAACTAGAATTGAACCACAAAGAGAGTACAATGATCGTTTCCAATCCTAACACATAAATTGAAATTTTACCAAGATCCATTGCTAATACCATGCTAAGAATAATCCAAGCTTTTATAAAGATCGTCAAGAGGAATTCACGCACAACAAACGGTGAAGACGGGTAGCAACACAGACAAAAAGTTATGAATTTATGTTAGAGTAAATTTCTGCCGAATTGTTGGTGATGCTATGGAAACAAGAAGTCATCATTAAAGACAAGAGTCAGTGATCAAAGGTAATGTATTATTGATCTTTAGATCCGAAACTACAGCGTTTAGGTCTAGTAATGGTAGTTCTAGCCGCCTAACTTTCTAGTTGAACTTTTGAATAGTCGATCCCTTGTTCTTGGGTTTAGGAACATTTTTTATAGGTCGTCAGTCGAAAATTAGGTGAGATCTTTCTATATTTTGAAATATGGAAATGTTTTATTTTAATAAAAATTTTACATTTTACCTGGAAATAGGAGAAAAAATTGGCCCAAAAGAAAGAGGAGGGACCCTCACGGCACCCGGAGAGAGAGCCAGAGACCGGAGGGGCCAAACACAAAGCGAATGTTTTGTTTTTTAGAGAAAAGGCGGAAAACTTTCTTGAGAAAAAAAACAGAGAATAAAATATAATTTCGGGTGGTCGATATTAAAAGATTATAATTAAATAATTAAAAAATAAACACATTCAATAAAGTTTCTAGATAACTAATTTTTGTTGAGATATTATAAAAACATATGTTTAGTATTTTTTAAGAGATGGTCCAACTTAAAAAAATCATACATTAAATAGATAGATTTTTAGGTTGAACCATAGCAGTTGCACAAAAAAAAAAAAAGGTTAAACCATAGCAAAACCAAACCTATACTGTAAGTTATAGCGTTGGTGAAAACAAAAGTTATAAGCTTTTAAAAAGATGGATTAATGTTTGGTTGAACTCCATATGCGATCCATATAAGAAATGTAGTACTTGTTTTCATACTTTGTTATCAAACTGAAACCGCAGGGGTATCACACACATATTAACGACGTCTTTTGGGAAAAGAAAAGAGAACTTTTATAACCGAGTAAGAAAATGAAATCCCTTCTTCTAGAGTTAAGAGATTTGAGAAGCCTTGTCCATCTATCGATCTTTGTCCTCACAGAGACAGTGTTAGGATATCTCCATCTCGCACATTGTAATGTGCAAGTGTCATGTTGTCGTCCTTCAAAACCCCCGATTTTCCACTTAACTTGTGTTTGTCCGCTGGAATTTGGATCACTTCAGCTATTATCTGCTTCAACGATGCAACATTTGCGGACAACGAGGACACCTTGATCACAACGGCTTGTCGGTTTGGAAAAGAAACCGTAAGTGAAGACAAACCCTGGGATATGTGTAAAACTATAAGTTGGATACAAACTCGAGAGGAAGAATGAAGAAAAAAGACATCATAAGAGTGTGTAGAAAGCATCACCTGATGTTGAGCGAGAAATTGGGTTTCTGGAACCAGAAGTGAGACCTCAAGCTTTTGTCTCTTAGGATCTGGTCCTTGAGGTGGTAGCAGCTCTTGAACCTCCTTCATAGCAAATGGTTTGGATGTAGCATCATGCCAATCAATCATTGCCCTCTCCCCTTGCTCCAGCCATTTACGCTCCTTGATAGGATCATCCAGTTGAATACGTTGTAAGAAACCTTTCTGGATGGCGTCTGTGTATTCGGCACTCTTATACAGCTGTTCTTTGGTATCTTTGGGGGGCTTGAACAGTATCTCGTAGGCACGTTGAAACTCATTGTAAAAAGGGTGCCAGCTATGTTTTGGACTAAGAAACTCAAGCTGGGTCACATTCCCTTTCAAAGCCCACACAAAATAATGCCCATACCACAGGGAAAATTGAGCTGTGACCTTAATGGTATCGAGCTGCTTCAATGTCATCCGTTGAGGAAGTCTAAACTGCAGAAAGTTAGGCAGAGACAGGATCTGAGTGTTAGGGGTATTGAACACAGGAGGAGGTTGTGCCCGAGCTTTGAGTTGACTTTTATTCCCAAAAGACAAGTAGGCAAGGCTGCGCTGGTAGTATGCGTGACACACATGTGAAGCATCCCTAAGAAAATTAAACCTTGTATCATTCACTTGACTGTCTCTGAGTTGCATCTCAAAGTCCACCCCCTGTGTAGAAACAAGATAAGCTACTCTCGCAGCAAGAGTAATAGCTGGGACTTGTGCAGGTGTATTAATGATTGTGAGATCCTTGGTGTGATCATCAGGTTCAATATTCACAGCAGCACCACCAATAGACTCCACAGCTCCTCCACCTCCTTGACTATGAGCATCAGAGTATTTAGAAAGCATGTAGCTGTAATATGCATGAGAAGGATCTGTCTTGCTTCTCAGGAAATTGTATCTAACATCGCTGGGCATGATCTCACTCTTATCCACCTTATTTCTGGAAAGGAAACTTGCTGTTTTCTCCACAATAGTTTTAGTAGCAATATCCTCAGGTGGCTGAATGATTCCATCCTCCGCCATTTTTTCTACAAAAAAGAAACATTTTGAAATCAAAAATCAGATACATCGATTTTTTACCTAGAAAATCGCCACGGCAAATTTGTCTAATCTACTGAGATAGGCTCGTTCACTAATGCTAAAACTATATGAACTCAGGAAACGCCTCACCTCAACCGGGGAACCGCCGAAGAAGAAGAAGCTGAGAAGTGAGAACGAACGAACACCTTCGCGATTTTGCAGCTTTCCCAGTCGACAGAGCTGTGAGTGGCGAGAAATAATAGGAATCCAATCCGCCGCTGCATAATCATCTTTTCTCCTTTTGTACGGCTTTAGCTTCCGCTTAACTTATTCCAACAAATTTAAATTAAAAGGTAACTGAAAACTGAAATCCAAATTGTTGATTAAATCAAAAAAAAAAAAAAAAACTCAATTTTTCTCTTTTAAATAGCTTGTAGAAAAGATGGAACAGTTGATGCAGTTGATATGGGGGATGTTTACAAATGGGGAAGATGTAACGGCATTAATATCTTTTATACTATTCGTCTGAATCTGTAACGATATATTTTATACTCTACTATATACTATTTCGTAATATATAACTGTTTTTCTCTCGGGTGGGTCGCATACTATATACAATGAAGCTACCAGTTTTTTTTTTTCCATTTTTTTTTCCTTTCTTTTTCAAAAATAAAATAAAATTAGGCATGGGCGTTTGGGTCTTCGGATCGGGTTCAGACCGGTTCCTTTCGGATCTGAATCTTTCGGATCCTAAATATTTATATCCAATAAGTACTTAGAAATTTCCGGGTCGGATTCAGGTCGGTTATTCTCGGGTCCGGGTCGGTTCAGATCTACAATTAAAATACCTATAATATACCTGTAATTTTTCGGGTCTATATAGGATCCGGATCGGATTCGGATATTTAGGATCTGAAAATACATGGCACACCTAATTCCATCAAAATTAGTCGATATTTATCATATACATTAAAATTTTACAAAATAACTTAAATGAAACTATTAATAATTAAAATAAAACATTTTTAAACTTTAAATTTTACATTTTAAAAGTTCATATTACTTAAAAAATGTTACAAAATAATAACAAATGTTGTTAACAAAAGATATTTCAACTAAATCATAAAAAAAAAAAACAGAACACAAAAAATCATAAATTTAGATATACATGTTTTTAAGTTGGGCACAGATCGGTTCTTAACGGGTCGGGTCTATTCGGGTCTAGATCTATTCAGGTCGGTTCCTTTGGCTCCAGTTCTTTCGGGAAAAAGAAATTTAAACCCAAAAAGTACTTACAAATTTTCGGTTCGGTTCGGTTCCGGATCGGATATTTTTTGGTCGGTTCCGGTTCAGGTTTTCGGATCCAGATTAAAATGTCCAGGCCTAAATAAAACATTTCTTGTTAAAAGAATTATTAATGGTTAATAATGCTAAAACCATGGGAAAATATTAAAAATTTGGGCTTTATCTTAAAATTTTTTTTTATAAATAATAAAATAACAAAATAAATTATTTTAGTAATATTTTAATGAACAATTATTTCAAATAAAATTTAATAAAGTATTTATATAAATTATTTTCCTAAACTAAACTGTTTCCCTTTTATATAAAAGCTTTCAAATTTAAAATATGATATTTCATATTCTAATCAACAACTATATTCAAAAATATTTGTATAAATATTTTAACTAATATTTCAAAAATAAAAATATAATAAAATATGTATTTCAATATTATTTTAATCAACAATTTAAAAAAATATATTTAATGAAACATTTTTATAAATTTGGGTTGTATAAAATATTTCAAAAAATAAACTGAGTAACACATATATTTCAATAATATTTTAATCAATAATTAATTTCATAAAATTTAATATAATATTTATATAAATTATTTTCCGTAATTTAAGTTTTTATATCTCTTATGTAGGCTTCAAATTTAAAATAAGATATTTCATATTTTTACTACATATAGTTGTAATTAAATTAACAATCCATGTAAATTACAAATAATATTCTATTTTTTCATAAAAAATAATTTTGACACTTTTTCTTGTTATGTAAAGAGTATCATTTCCAGTTGTAATTAAATTAACAATCCATGTAAATTACAAATAATATTCTATGTTTTCATTTGACACTTTTTCTTGTGATGTATCATTTCCAGTTCAGTTATATCTGGTTTTATTTTAATATTATTTACAAAATGCTAATCGTCTGAATCTGTAACGATATATTTGATACTCTACTGTATAATATTTGGTAATATATAACTCCTTTAGTAAAAAGAATTAATAGATTAATGGGCCAAACAGAATTGTTAGCTGGGGGCCCAACTAAAGTGAAGACCGACTCTGAAGGGAGCCTCCGTCTCACTCCCAGACTCTCACAACAAAAGCCAAACAAACCCTCCCCCCCAAGTAAGTCTTTTTTCTTTTCGTATTTGGGAATTCTGGGGGTTCTTTCCGAAGCTTCAGATCGTGGTATGTTGTTTCGATTTTGTTGTAATCTATCATTGGACACGATTTTTGGTGTTTCATCGCTCACTTCTCCAATGATTTTATTTTTCCAGGTACAGGGATGAGCTATTCGTGTCCTACCTGCTACAATCTCCAAGTTCTCGATGAAGAAGATAACGTCTATGACTTGATTTGTACCAACTGTGGATCAGTTTTCTGTGCCAAGGTAATCAATCTTCTTAGGATTATTTTCAATATCTAAGTTTCGATTTTCTTTTATATAATAAATTAATTTTTGTATAAACGTCTGTTTTGTTTTTTTTTGTTTTTTGTTGATAGTGTGGAAATGAGTCGCATTATCCTGCATTATGTGATGACTTTCGCAAATGGAACAATCCAGATTTGATTTCCCCTAATGACGATCTAAATTGCTTTCATGCGATGAATAGCATAAAGTGCTGCAAAGAAACAACATGGAAGTATTACGATGAGGTAGTTATATGCGGTGTTTATATTTGACAGAGTTTTGTTGTTAGTACTGAGTAAGTGATTTGTCCAGGTACTGAACTTCCTCAAGGAAAAGGAATCTGGGTTATCCCCCAGTGATTTGTATGATGGTGGCGTAAATTATGCATTTGATGAGGTACGATCTTGATCTTGTTCTTCTTCTTTTTTTTTTTTAACAAGTTTTTTCATTGTTTCCGTTTTCAGCTTCGGGGTGTGATTTCATATCTGAAATGGGTCCACGTCCATTTGTGTTTCAATGGTGAACTGGCTCCTTTGCTCAATAATCCTTTCAAATATCTACATGTTCAATTTGAACAACTCTTAGGCGCACTCCCTTCTCCCGGGGTTCCATTGGAAGATAATTTTGGAGTAGGAATGATCAAAAAATATCGGCTGGATTTGACGTTGGAGCGGAGCACCTTTAACAGGACCTTGATTTTTGACAGGGATTCTTTGAAGAAACCCCCTCCCTCAAAAGAAGAGAGACAAGAGTCGGTGCTACTTCGTCGGGTTGTGGAAGCCCAGTTACTGGCCCACTACTGCAGGCCATAAAATCAATTGACTTTGTTGCGCTTGTCAAAATACTATGTCTCTATCTCTGCCGTTATTTCTGACTTTGATGTTTGTTTGTTTTTGAGTCGCTTTTTATGCGATGATAGACTTGATAGAATTCTAACTTTGGTATTGCTCATTTTGTTAAAAATATGTACTCTCTGCTATCTAAATATGGTGAGACCTGATGAGTTTGTCAGCAACAACTACTTTTTTTTTTCTTCTGTTTTGCCGAGTGTACCCACAGAATTGAGTTAATAATGGCTAAGAACATGCCTGTAGCCATAAAGAGATAGTTCCGCTAGGATGTGATGATCACAAGTATTGTTCCAGGAGTTTTCTGCTGATGCTGATGCTGATTTCAAGCTAGTTTCCTCCACGGTCATTTCTTCAGGAACGTCGTCGAACTATGAGTCTATTTGAGGTTCACTATAAATTAATGCAAACATGGACGAAAAAAGGAAAACCCTTAACTAGTACAATTGTTTCGAACCAGTGCCGTGCGAAGGTTTTAGGAGGTCCGAAGCGAGTTAAAAAAAATTTACATGATATTATTTTTAAAACAAAATAGTTCTCTTTAAATTCGAATTATATAAAATATTTTTTTTTGAAAAAAACATATACATATATATAACACTAAAAAGTTTTGATTTATTACCTAAACATTTTCTAAATTTTCTGCACCAGAATTTTATAAGCTAAAAAAATAAAATAATGATCAAAAGTAGGAATTTGTAATATAAAAACAAAAAATAAAAACTTTAGATTGAAATGTATAAAATATATACAAAGAAGACAAATATGGATCAATTATTTACAGTTAATTAGAAGTAGAATCTTTATAGTTTTATATATTCAATAAATATATAAAATAAATCTAACTCATAACATATACAAAGAAGACAAATATGGATCAATTATTTACAGTTAATTAGAAGTAGAATCTTTATAGTTTTATATAAAATATAGTAAAATTGATCATAAATTAGTTATTTTAAACGGAAGTTGAATTTAAAATCAAATAATAATAAAAAATCTAACTAAAAGAATACATTAACTACCATGTAAAAATATTTTTTTTGTAATTAGCGGTCCTAACAAATTTACAAAATTTGGGGGCCTAGGAAAATATTTTTTTCAATAGGTTGTAAGCACGGCTCTGTTTCGAACCAATCTAAAGATTTCCAATTAGGTATTGTTTTAAAATGGATGGAGAGATTATTGAGGGATGACATAACATGTAAAACTCACCAACCCCACTATGTGTAAGCCTTTTTCTATGAAAAGCCTACACTTGTCACAAACACTCAACGTTTGTATTATTGGACTTGATATGTCAACTGTAACATGAGACGGTCATTGTCCAAACAACCATAATTAGCGACTTAGCGTCAGTAGACTAGTATAACCAACCAAGAAACTAACCAAGACATGAAACACCGATTATCTCAAAAAGCTATTTGTGTCAAGCGATACTGATTTTTATAAACTTTTCTGTGGATTGAATCCAGGAGCGGAACTCGACTGCCCCTGATTAAATATCATTCCAAAAGGCTACAATGAGAATATTTCTAGGAAGATAGGGAACTAGAAATATCATTCAAGTGGACTACAACCAAACCAACAACAAAAAGGGTTTTCATATGAAGTACTTTTATATAGACATAATCCTTTTTGTCGTTATCTTCTCCTACATTATAATAACGATCGTTTTCAGATAAAATCATGGCTGCCACCCAATGTGTTATCTTATTGACATCTCACATCACTAAATTATTATATACACAATTAAGAGAAAGTGTTACGTTACGTGGTGTGTTTATCTTAATTTGAACATCAAAGATAGAAATATTTCATGAAATATTTTGTTCAATGTATGAATTACAACACGTAAATGATATTATAAAGTTTGCCCTATGTTTCTATGTAAATAGTAGATTAACAGAAACGTGTGTATCTAGAGGGGGTTTTACCGTTCAAAATACCATTTGTGCATGGACGAAAAATTCATTGGTAATACAACCAGCTGATCAAACTTAAATATCCTTCAAATGTTAATTATGTTTACTTGAAAAGCATGAAATATAAACATTTTAGCAATAATTATCAAAACCGGTTTATGTTTATCAACTGAAAAAACATAGTTATCCTATACATATATTAAATACTAAATAGCTAGTAGTGGAAAAAAACCAATGAAACCTTTGTGATTCCAAAAAACAGCACACTCATCATATTCTATAGAATTCTTTCACTCACTGCACCAAACAACCAATCAAAAATCAATCTATTAAAGATTAGGGTTCGACTGGTGACTATTCTGAAAATAAGAGGAACGAATAGGAAAGGAATGTAGAGGAATATAATTGCAGGAATGAAAGAGAATGGTTGTTTCATCTCATATTTAACAAGAATTAATTTGTTCTTTATTTCTCTACAAAAAAAGGAATGGTAGGGAATGAGAAAGAAAAATTATTCCTTATGAATGGTAATTTTTTTAAGGAATGTTAGGAAATGTATTTGTTCCTCATTGTTCCTTGGTCACCATTCATACCCTAGGTGTAATGAACTTTCGTTTTGCAGGCACAACTTGTTAGACCCAAAAGCTATATACCCTACCATTGTATATTGCACTATGTATTTTGGATATTTACTTACTCAGTTTTTTCTGATGATTAAATTATATATACATAATTTTCTACATTGATTTTCAAAATGTAGAATATGGTATACACACGGTATTTAGTTATCTACAATGGTTAAAGGCGAGAATGCATCAACCACATAATAGTAGCATATGTGTTATTATCCTACTGGTCGAGGCCATGAATAATTTTTCAACATATCCATCTCTTTTTCTCTTCTCACTTCAAAAACAGTTTCAATTTTGAATGTAAGTTTATGAAATGCCGCCACAAAAACATATGCGAAAACGTGTTTAGACAAGCACATAATTACTAGAGTCGTGGCTTGTGTCCATGGAGCCATCATATCTGCATTGAGCAAAAAATATATGTGATGAGATCAACATGACCATAAGTAAAACGAGAATGAAAATGTCAAGACAATGTAATTTCTATCAATAATGAGATAACTTGGTTTTTAAAAATAAACTAATATAGCTTACTTTTCTAATTTTCTTGTTTAGTAATCATGAGATTAGAAAATTGTATAATCAAATATATGTAACTTAACTTTTCATTATATGTATCTTTACTCATTTCACCGCAAAACTTATACGATATGTAAATTTCTCAAAAGTGTGAATTTCGATATGTGATTCCCCAATTATAAGAAAAATGATAAGGACATTGAAACTAGGTTCAGGTCATGACCAACCTCTTACCTCCCCAACTTCTTACTTGGGTAGTGCAAGTACGCGTTCTAGCTAAAATATAAATTTGAGATAGCTTTTTGCCAAGTGGAAAGAAAAGACTAGTAACGACGCTCGATTCAATGTTCATAATATTTTTATACTCTACCTTCAACTATAAATACCATATTAGACTTCTCCTCTACCATCACACATCTTTTGTAACACTAATCTATTTTCCCAAACCACTTTTAAAATAGTCTTGCAATAGTTACATATAACAATATGAAGAAGTCTCACGTTTTGCTTTCTCTGCTTGTTCAAGTCATTGTCCTTTTACCTCTTCTTTGTTTATCTGATGACTTTGTTAGCTCTAGAGCTACTTATTATGGCAGCCCCGATTGCAAAGGAAATCCTCGTACGTATTTGAATCATTTTCTTATATATATTTGAGTATATTGATTATTTTATTTTTATAGTATTATGAAGCATGATTAGAAAAGCTAGATAGCCTAAATTATAGGGAACAACTCAATAGTCAATGTCACTATTAAGGTTAACAAATTATTATTTGTATGTAACATCTACGTCTAAGATTAGTCAAAAAAAAAAATCTACGTCTAAGTTTACCCGAACTTTTAATATATGTATATATGAAAATGATTCCATTAAGTCTATTGTTTGATTCGATCATTACATTATGAATAGTATTTAGACTTTTATACAATAATCCGTTGGTAAAAAAAAATTATTGATGAGAAAATGGATAATTACTTATTATTCAGGAGGAGCATGTGGGTATGGAGAACTTGGAAGAGATATCAATGATGGTGAAGTGAGTGGTGTTTCATCGCGACTATGGAAAAATGGAGCCGGGTGTGGTGCTTGTTACCAGGTTTACATATATTAATCTAATCTGATATTACATCAAAAACCTTATGCTATATACTGTGTCATTAGACTATCATTAATACACTAAATCATTATCTATCAATTATTAAAAGGTGAGATGCAAAATACCTCCACACTGCAATGAGGAAGGAGTATACGTAGTGGCTACGGACTACGGAGAAGGAGATGGCACGGACTTCATATTTAGCCCTAAGGCGTATGGAAGTATGGCGCGACCCGGCACAGAGTTTCAGCTCTACTCTTTTGGTGTGGTCGACGTTGAATACCAAAGGGTCCCTTGCCGGTACGGAGGGTACAACCTGGTGTATAAGATCCATGAGAAAAGTTATAATCCTCATCATCTTGCTATCCTTATCTTGTACGTTGGTGGTGTCAACGACATACTCGCCGTTGAAGTCTGGCAGGTAATTGATAACTTTTAACAAACATAATTTATAGTTTCTGAGGATGTTTAGCTATAGTCAACACCCTTTTGAACTTTAACACAATTAATGTATTCTGGAAACGCTCGGTCCTGAAATTGTATGACCAAAGACTATTTATATTAACTCTAAAAAAATTAACTTTAATATAATTTAAACAAAAAATAAAACAATATTTCTATTTATATTAACTCTAAAAAAATTAGGGGTTAAAGACCAAGATCAATGTTTCAGTTCGCTATGTCCGGCTTTGTGTTAACAATATATTTCTCAAAAGTATAGTTGTAGACTTGTAGGCAAAAGGATTTTGACGTTTTGTGAGTAGATTTGAACATGACTATATGATTCAGGAGGATTGCAAAGAGTGGAAACGCATGAGAAGAGTGTTTGGAGCGGTTCATGATTATCAGAATCCACCAAGAGGTACTCTCTCTTTGAGGTTTTTGGTCTATGGAAGCGCCGGTCTCAATTGGGTCGAATCGCAGAACGCTCTTCCAGCAGATTGGACCGCAGGAGCCACCTACAACTCCAACATTCTACTTAGTTGATTCCCCTTTTCTCGTCTCTTTATTGATAGGGTGTTTATATAAATACGTATGGTTTTCTCTATGTAATGGCTATATACATAATTAAATAATGCCCTCTAGACTAAGGATAATCATTGTAGATTCATATTAACTATGTAATGTGTGTAGTCAAGAAGATTGTAAGGATTTGTAAGTTTTTTGTTGGAGGAAAATCAAATAATGATAAAACTTAATTAAAAAATTTATATGCTCATTTTACCATACATCATGATCATATTGGTCAGTCAATTTTCAAGATAACTTCTATCATGGTCAGTCAATCAAATACATCATGATCATGTTTTCTCTAGGTTTCTTGAAATGATTCTGATGAGGTAAGGTTGGATTTTTCGGTGGAGTTTTGCCTAGATAGCCTATGAACTCCAACAATGCCAATAAGCTTTCAAGTATACAAGAACTTGAAACCTATGCACTTTAGTCTTCAGCATTGGGAGGTGTTTAGTTTCTAGTTACGTATTGATAATACTAGTAATATGGAATCAATGTGTAAGAAAAATATCTTCCAGCGAGGCTAATACATTGGAAAATGGTAGGGGTGATTGAAAAAGACAGTCATGTGAACGTCTCTTTCTTTTTAGCTGTCCTCTTGGGTCGGACTTATCCCTATTCGCTACAATTATATTCGCTTCTCATTTTCATAATTCTTCCATTCTCAAATTCAACATAACATTTAAAAAACCATTTTTTCTTAAAAATCAGATTATATTTATATTATTAATCTACACGATAAATAAAGAAAATGTAATAGGAAATTCCAAGACCACGACCTCTTGTTCCTTATAGATATGCGATGCTTACCAATGACATACAGCTTGCAATTTTAGCCTTTTCCTTGGTTCTAGTAAGGAAAAGTAATATTCTTATTAACATGTCTCAGTAACGTTTCTTATTTGTTCTCGAGTGTGTATACATACATACAGACAAACGTTTATCTCTTTCATATATTTTCTTGTGATCATATACGTTGATATCATCGACTAATAACGAGATATATATTGATGATAATATTGTCTTATAGTCCTCGCGACAATATTTATGTCTGATGAGTTATGCTAAGAGCCCAAGATGTAAGAACGCATTGGTGTGTGGCAATTTGGATAGACAATATGAGTTTACATCACATACACCAACTAGAGTCAACGATAGATTGATAAAGCAAACAAATGTCTAAATCGTACATATCAAACACAAACTCAAATATGATAAAACGATGAAAACTAATAGCCCGAAAAATAATGAAAGTAAATTACACGAAAAAAATGAGGACCAGTTCAATGATAATCTCAAACGAGGAGCAAATGGGCTGCAACAAGGAAAGAAAGTGCTACGACGTCGATTCTTACATTGAAAGCTCCCGAATCCGGCGAGGACATAGCCGGTGGCATGGGTCCCGGTCCTGGAGAAGGAGAAGATTCCATTGCTGGCGTCGGTGGCGAAGCCATATCAGGGACTGATATTGCTGGACTAGGGCCTGGGCTCATAGGAGTAGTTGGTGGACTCATTGGGCTTGAAGATGGAGTCATTGGCATCATAGGTGGTGTAGCCATGGACATTGGTGGTGGAGTCATGGGCATAGGTGGTGGAGTCATGGGCATAGGTGGTGGAGTCATAGGCATAGGTGGTGGAGTCATCATAGGCATAGGTGGTGGAGTCATCATAGGCATCGGAGAGCCGCCGCTAGGCATTGGTGGCATGGACATTGAGCCAGAAGGAGCCATCATGGGAGATTGAGCTAAAGAGAAGGGGGTTAAAACCATAGTCAATGTGAGCAAAAGGAGAGCTTGTGAAGAAGCCATCATGGGATATTGAGCTAAAGAGAAAAGGGTTGTGTGTTAAATAGTGGTTTATGTAAAGTGATATATAGAGAGAGATGTGAGAATTGTCAAAGAGTGAGCGAGAAAAGTAAAGGTTTCTTTGAGCTGTTGGGGGGATATATATTAGAGAGAACCAAATGCTGAAAAATACATCTGATTATTTGTTTTTGAATTTTGGACCGTTGTAATGTGTTACAAAAAAAAAAAAAAAAAAAAATTTGGACCGTTGGATATATTGTGTGACACGTACTATAGTCGATGGATATTGTATGAGATGCTGATTTATTTTCCTCCACATATATGAAAAAATAAAGAGGAAAATTCCAAAGTGAAATCTCTTTGTAAGGTACAGCTAGAATAATCAATAGACATGAAAACGGGGGTTAATATCTTTTATTTTTATTCGTTGTATAAATTATCTTATTTATAGTGGAATCACCAATCCGATTCATGGGTTGGTTTTAAGGGACCGTCAACATAATTAGAGCGGGCATTAATTATGATTGATAGACATTTATATGCTAGAACGATGTTTGTTTATTTTTTTCTGCAAGGCTTTTATAACCAAGTCAATTTAATAGAAAAGATGCTAAGACGATAATGCTACATTACAAAAGAAAAAACAAAGAGGGACCATTTGTGTTGTATTTGGTCTGACAGCCTAATAAGCTCCACAGCCAGTTTTATGTCCGCACCCACGGTTCCTTTGTCTCTCACGAGTACTCTTTGGCCCTCATTCACTGTTTATACATCTTTTACATAAATGATGGTGTTATATCATCACAAGAGGCAAATAAAAGGGGGAACCAGTGTATAGCGAGACAAAACATTCGGATTCGGTCTCCAAAACTAAATTTCAAGTGGTTAACATGTACTATTCGGTTTTCAAATTGATTAAACATATATGTATTGATCATTAGCATTCAATCCTTGGCTGTTTTAAGTCCAATAAATATTTGGCTTGGTATTGCACCCATACCATTAATGCACTAATTTCACATTTATATATAACGATCTTTTACTTCAAATCCACAAGGAGCTTGTACATTCAATCAACTCGTGAATTGCAACCACTAGGACACTTTGATCAAAATGTCTTCTCGTAGTTCACTCGTCCAGAAAATTAGGTGAGATAAGAAGGGCAGAACAACACTTTAATTGACTGTGTGTCTATCTCTCTCAAAACACAAATAACGGGGCCTATAAAACATAGTTGTATGGGCTCACTTGTTAATGGGCCTGCAATTGCATGAGGCCGTAAGCAAAAATATGCGCGGGAACATTTTTGTACAAAACAGTCAAAACAAACGTCACACGTACCGCACGTGCCATCATCCCTCCCGTTCTCCATTTCCCCCCAAATCTCAAATTCTCTCAACCCCTAGCCTTCTTCTCTCTCCCCAGATTCACAGCATTCGACAATGCCGGAAGATTCCGAACCGCGTCAACTCGGCGGAGGAGAGCTAATATCTCTTGGACTCACCGAGTCAGACGGCGACGATAATCTCTATCACCGATTCGATATCTCCAAAGCATAAGCATATTAGAGGTGAGTTTCATCATAGTCGTTTATCTAGTGAATTCTCGTCTCGGCCTTGGGTTAACATTTGAGAATTAACACTCAGATAATTAGGAAGAAGAGAAGCTACAGCTCTCGCCATTGCCAAAAAGAAGCTGAATCGATGAAGGCTTCGTAAGTAATCTCTTGATTAGAAATGGAGTTCTCACTGTGTAATTTAGTTTCAAAAAATGGGGGATTGATTCATTGTGTGATTGATTGTTTTTGTTCTAGGTGAATTGTAAGTTAAGATCAGTGGACATTGTGGAGGATACTGAAGATAAGCTTGCCCTGAGTTGTAACCCATCAAAGCAAGAGGAACACGCTGTAGCAATCTTCACCACTCCTGTCAAAGAGCTGCCTTTGAAGCCTTCCGCTACAACAGCTGATTCGAAAGAGATCTTTGTTACAGAAAACTCAGGATCAGTGTAAATCCTCTGGAAACAGCATAGCAAATTGATGCACCCTCTTTCCCTCAGGTACACTAATCTTATCACCCTTCTATAGGCTCTTATTATCCATAGTATGGCTATACACATGCTCTGTTCGTAAGCCTTAGGGAAATTTGTTGTCAAGATTGTGCAATTAAACGCGACGTATCAGGTCTATAGGAAGAGAAGTTTGATATGTTATATTCTTATTTATCGCCTGGATTCGTTTTGTGTTCTTTCTCTGCATCCGCACTCTCAAAACATGGTATATCTTATAGATAGTTGATGACTGCAAGAGATACTTCTATAAAAAAAATATTAGTATGTTTTTGTATGGGTGATGATGGTTGGTGGAAAGTGGGAACATCCTGTACACTAAGTCTTCTCTTAAGTCTTCTTTAAATCACTTTTGCGAAGCTTCCCACACTCTCTCTGCATCTCTATATTCCTGATTTACCTCAAATGTTCAGAGTGTGATGTCCAATAATTGTTTGAATTTTGGTATCTTTTCTCTATGGCTTCTTCTTCTTGTTGCAGCTGGAGATACGATGTGTTCCCGAGTTTCAGCGGTGAAGATGTCCGCAAATCACTCCTCAGCCATCTTCTCAAGGAGCTCCACCGCAAATCAATCAACACATTCATAGATCATGGGATCGAGAGAAGCCGCCCGATCGGCCCCGAGCTTTTGTCGGCGATTAGAGAATCAAGGATCTCAATCGTCGTCTTCTCTAAGAATTATGCTTCTTCCAGCTGGTGCTTGAATGAGTTGGTGGAGATCTACAAGTCCTTTAATGAGTTGAATCAAATGGTGAATTCCGGTTTTCTACAACGTTGATCCTTCTGAAGTTCGAAAACAGACCGGAAAATTTGGAAAGATCTTTGAAGGGACATGCAACGGAAAAACAGAAGATCAGAAACAAAGGTGGATGCAAGCTCTAGCAGAGGTCGCAAACATGGCTGGGGAGGATTCTCGGAACTGGTATGATTGTTTATTTCTAGATTCAATTTTGTTTAACTATTAGTTTTTTGTTTCTTAAACTCTGATGGAGTGTTCCTTGTTGATATTAGGAGTGATGAATCAACCATGATTGAAAGAATCGCCAACGATGTTTCCAATAAGCTTCTTATCACACCATCGAATGATTTTGGTGATTTCGTTGGTATTGAAGCTCATTTAGAAGCAATGAATTCAGTGTTGTGCTTGGAATCTGAGGATGTGAGAATGGTAGGGATTGTGGGGCCTTCAGGGATTGGTAAGAGTACCATAGCAAGAGCTCTTTTCAGCCAGCTCTCCGGCCGATTCCATTATAAAGCTTTCGTATCTTATAAGAGAACCATCCAAGACGACTATGGGATGAAGGTGCGTTGGGAAGAACAGTTTCTATCAGAAATCCTATGTCAAAAGGAGGTAAAGCTTTTCCATTTAGGTGCGGTGGAACAGAGGCTAAAGCACAAGAAAGTTCTTATCGTTCTTGACGATGTGGATGATGTAGAGCTTTTAAAGACCTTGGTGGGACAAACTGGATGGTTTGGGCTTGGAAGCAGAATTGTTGTGATAACTAAAGATAAAGAACTTCTTAGGTCTCATAAGATCGAACTTGTTTATGAGGTTGATTACCCATCTGAAAATCTGGCTCTACAGATGTTTTGTCGATGTAGTTTTGGGCAAAACTCTCCACCTGAAGGTTTCATGAAGTTAGCTTGTGAAGGTGCAAACCTTGCCGGTAAACTACCTTTAGGTCTCAACGTCTTGGGTTCTTCTTTAAGAGGGAAGGACAAGGAGGAGTGGATGGAGTTGTTGCCTAGGCTCCGAGATGGTCTCGATGGGAAAATTAAGAAAACGTTAAGAGTCAGCTACGATGAGCTAGAATGTAAAGATCAAGAAATTTTCCTTTACATTGCCTGTTTACTCAATGGTGAAAAAGTCGATTATATCAAGAACTTGCTCGGCGATAGTGTTGACATGGGGCTCAGAATTCTAGCTGATAAGTCCCTCATACGTATAACACCATCACGTAGAACTGTAAACATGCACAGCCTGCTTCAGAAGTTGGGTAAAGAAATTGTTCGTGCAGAGTCCATTTACAATCCTGGAAACCGGCGGTTCTTGGTGGATTCTAAGGATATATGTGAAGCACTTACCGAGAATCTCGTAAGTGTGGCTATCATGTTGGAGTCTATCATCTCATAGATTATTCTGATTGTTAGAAGACTAATTTTCTTTTGTGGAAATTTTCTTTTCAGTGCACAGAGAATGTGTTAGGAATGTATTTCAACACATCAGAGCTCGAGGAGGCGTTGTTTGTAAATGAAGAATCGTTCAAAGGAATGCGTAATCTCACATTTCTAAAAGTTTACAAGGAGTGGTCGCGGGAGAGTGGTGAAGGCAGATTGTGTTTACCTCGGGGCTACGTTTATTTGCCCCGTAAACTCAGATTGCTATATTGGGATGAGTATCCGTTGACGTTTATGCATTTCAACTTTAGGGCAGAAATTCTGGTTAAACTCACAATGGAGAATAGCAAGCTTGAGAAGTTGTGGGAAGGAGTCCAGGTACTCTTCCATGGCTCAACTTAGTTATTATTGTTAGAGTATTGCTTTCTTCTTATTCAGTTCAGTTTACGAATATCCATGAAGCCTAAGGTTCAAAGAGTCATATCTGATTGATCTGTATCGCCATTTTTGTTGCAGCCACTTCGAAGTCTCAAGAAGATAAGATTGGATGGATCCACAAAGTTGAAAGAAATTCCTAATCTATCAAATGCCATCAATCTCGAAAAATTGAATCTCTGGGGATGCACCTCTTTGGTGACACTTCCTTCCTCCATACGATATCTCAATAAACTGAGGAAGGTATCAATGGAGGGATGCACAAAGATCGAGGCTCTTCCTACTGATATCAACTTGGGATGTCTTGATTACCTTAATCTCGGTGGATGCTCAAGGTTGAGACGTTTTCCTCGAATTTCGAAGAACATTTCAGGGCTCATTTTAGATGGAACATCAATAGATGATGAAGAGTCGTCCTACCTTGAGAATATCTATGGGCTTACTAAGCTCGACTGGAATGGTTGCTCAATGAGAAGTATGCCTTTGGATTTTCGCTCAGAAAATCTGGTCTATCTTACAATGAGAGGTAGTAAGCTTGAGAAGTTATGGGATGGAGTACAGGTAATGTTCTCATAAACTTCATTGTTAATGTTTCTTAAAAACTGTGCCTAAGTGACCTTCTTCATGTTGATGATCTGGGTAAGGGTTAGCTCATTTTGACTTTTCTAGCTATAGCTTAAAACTGAAATAATCAAGAATGCATGCATACAATTTTGAAACTAATGTAAAGATGATTCAACTAGAGTGATTTGACCAAGGAAAACAAGTTAAGATTAGGAAACTAAAACTATAGCTGAGTTTGAGGATAAATAACGAAAATGTGACAACAAAAATGCAGGTTATTGTCCAATAATTGTTTAGGGATCAAAAATGACTTCACACCCTTAGATCTCAGACAATGAAAATATACTACATGTTTATTATTTATATGTTGGGGACGTTTATGTCCATTTGTTGCATGAGTGCTGATGTTACTCAATGCAAAAAAACTCCTTATTTGAGTATAGTTTATTTTTCTTCACCTTTTAAATCAATTGATGCATGGTTCTTTGTAAATTTTTTTTGTTTCAGTCACTTGGAAATCTGGTGAGGCTGGATCTGTCAGGATGTGAAAACCTGATTTTTTTTCCAGATCTTTCAGAGGCCACCACTCTTGATCATTTGGAACTCAACGATTGCAAAAGTTTAGTGGTACTTCCTTCTTCAATTCGGAGTCTCAATAAACTGACGCGGTTGGAAATGCAAGGATGCACAAAGCTAAAAGTTCTTCCAACTGACGTCAACTTGGAATCTTTAAAGTACCTCGATCTCATAGGATGCTCAAACTTAAAAAGTTTCCCTCGGATTTCAAGGAACGTATCAGAGCTCTATCTCAACGGAACTGCGATAGAAGAAGACAAAGATTGTTTCTTTATTGGGAATATGCATGGGCTCACCGAACTCGTTTGGAGTGATTGCTCGATGAAATATTTACCTTCTAGCTTCTGCGCAGAATCTCTCGTTAAATTCTCTGTGCCAGGTAGCAAGCTTGAGAAGCTTTGGGAAGGAATCCAGGTAACGTCGTCAAATCTATTTATGACTTTTTAGATTATTTTCTTGACCTTTCTTTTGCTTGGCCTGCAAACTTGGTTTGAGTATATTTATCATAAAGCCCTCAAACTAAATGGACCTCCCGCTCAAATTGGGATTTGAGATCTATTACTGTAAATGATAGAACAAAATAGCAAATGCATACGCAGCAGTTTCACATGAATGATCAATTCAACACCTAAACCGATTATGAACTTTCTTTTCTGTTTCAGTCGCTTGGAAGTCTGAGGACGATAGATTTGTCTGGTTGTCAAAGCCTAAAAGAAATTCCAGATCTTTCAACAGCCACCAGTCTCGAGTATCTGGATCTCACCGATTGCAAAAGTTTGGTGATGCTTCCGTCATCAATTCGGAATCTCAAAAAACTGGTGGATTTGAAGATGGAAGGATGCACAGGGCTCGAAGTTCTTCCAAATGATGTTAACTTGGTATCTCTTAATCAGTACTTCAATCTCAGTGGATGTTCACGGTTGAGAAGTTTTCCTCAGATTTCAACGAGTATTGTATATCTCCATCTAGACTACACTGCAATTGAAGAAGTTCCTTCTTGGATTGAGAATATATCTGGCCTCAGTAGACTAACAATGAGAGGTTGCAAGAAGTTAGAGAAAGTCGCGTCAAACAGTTTTAAATTGAAAAGTCTTCTGGATATAGACTTTTCAGATTGTGAAGGGGTCAGAACTTTCAGTGATGATGCAAGTGTGGTGACAAGCAACAATGAAGGTCACCAACCAGTGACTGAGGAGGCTACCTTTCATCTTGGACACTTAACAGCAAGTGAAAAGAATCGTGCATCTCATTCGTTTTTCAATCCAGTGAGTTGCCTGAAATTCCAAAATTGCTTCAATCTGGACCAAGATGCACGGAAACTCATCCTACAGTCAGGTTTCAAGCATGCAGTCTTACCAGGTAAGGAAGTTCATCCGTATTTCAGGGATCAAGCCTGCGGAACTTCGCTAACAATTTCTTTGCATGAGAGCTCTCTTTCTCTACGAGTGTTGCAATTCAAGGCTTGCATCTTGCTTGAACCTCCAACTGGCTACCCCAGGAATCGTTATGCATGCATTGGGGTATGGTGGTACTTTAGAGGCGAAAGAAACATCCATAACGTTTGCATTGACGTTGACCCGTGTAACGTAGCTCATCTAGTTGTGTTCCACTTCGAGTTATGTCTTCCAAAAGAAGTCAACTGTCATCCATCTGAACTGGACCACAACGACATGGTATTCAATTTTGAGTCTAAGTCACAGCATAGGATAAAAGGATGCGGAGTACGGCTCATAAATGTATCTCCATCTGAGGATGGTAGTTGTACAAGCTCGGAAACTCAGTACAAACAACAGTGTGGAGAAAGTGACATGGAGAATGGGAGAAGCAAGAAGCGATTGGGGGTAAAACTTTGCCATTAATCTAAAACAGACAGGAGAGTTTGGAAAGGCCTTTGAAGAGACTTGCAAGGGCAAAACAGAGGATGAGAAACAAAGGTGGATGCGAGCTCTAGCAGAGGTAGCAAATATGGCCGGAGAGGATCTTCAAAACTGGTACATATCTTGTCTTTTTTTACATAATTTTTGTGTGTCTGTGTGCTTGTCTTGGTGGTCTTTATTCTTTAATGACACAGTTGACTATTGTTATTTAGGTGTAACGAAGCCAACTTGATTGATAACATAGCCCACGATGTTTCGAATAAACTTATTACACCATCGAATTGTTTTGGTGATTTTGTTGGGATCGAAGCTCATTTAGAGGCAATGAATCAATTGTTGTGCATGGAATCTGAGGAAGCTAGAATGGTCGGGATTGTAGGGCCTTCAGGGATTGGTAAGACTACCATAGCAAGAGCTCTCTTCAGTCAACTCTCTAGCCGATTCCACTACCGGGCTTTCTTAGCTTATAGGAGAACCATCCAAGATGACTATGGCATGAAGTTGTGTTGGGAAGAACGGTTTCTCTCAGAAATTCTATGTCAAAAGGATTTAAAGATATGCTATTTAGGTGTGGTGAAGAAAAGGTTAAAACTCAAGAAAGTTCTTATATTTCTTGACGATGTTGATGATGTAGAGCTACTCAAGACCTTGGTAGGACGAACTAAATGGTTTGGATCAGGGAGCAGAATTATTGTCATATCTCAAGATAGGCAACTTCTCAAGGCTCATGAGATTGATCTTATTTATAAGGTGGAGTTCCCATCTGAAGATGTTGCTCTGCAGATGTTATGTCGATCCGCTTTTGGCCAAAACTCTCCACCTAATGGTTTTATGGAGCTCGCAGTTGAAGTTGCAAAGCTTGCCGGTAATCTTCCTTTGGGTCTCAATGTCTTGGGTTCGTCTTTACGAGGAAGGGGCAAAGATGAGTGGATGAAGATGATGCCTAGGCTTCGAAATTATTTGGACGGGAAAATAGAGAAAACATTAAGAGTCAGCTACGATAGGTTAAATGGCAAAGACCAAGAGTTATTTCTCTTCATTGCATTTGCACGTTTATTCAATGGTGTGCAAGTCAGTTACATCATAGACTTGCTAGGAGATAGTGTTAACTCTGGACTTGAAACGTTGGCTGATAAGTCCCTCATACGTATAACATCGCATGAAACTATAGAGATGCACAACTTGCTACATAAGTTGGCTAGAGAAATTTTCCGTGCAGAGTCCATAAACAATCCTGGAAAACGCCGGTTTCTGGTGGATGTTGAGGACATTCGCGATGTATTTACCGATAAAACCGTAAGTTTTTTCTTCTCTCTCCTTGGATAACTTTATAAAATAAAATGTTACAATTGTTAAGATAATAGTTTTCTTTGGAATAATAATTTTTAAGGGCACGGAAACTGTTCTAGGAATATATTTCAGCGCATGAGCACTCGAGGAAGCATTTTCAATGGATGAAAAATCGTTTGAAGGAATGCGTAATCTCCAGTTTCTCATAGTTAGAGACTATGTTGGTTACTGGGTTCCACAGGGAAGATTGCTTCTACCTCAAGGCCTCTTTTATATACCCCGTAAACTCAGATTGCTCAGGTGGGATGCTTATCCATCCAAGTGCTTGCCTTCTAATTTTAAGGCAGAGTATCTTGTCGAACTCAGAATGAAGAATAGTTCGCTTGAGAAGCTGTGGGAAGGAACTTTGGTACTACTTTTTTTTTTTTTGAACACAAACTTACTTTCATTCATAATCAAACTTTTTCATTACAATAACAAGAGGGGATTATACATCCTCTTTGGTCATAAGCATAACATACAACACATAAATAGTCTAAGAAAGATAAGTCTTCAACCGAAGATGACAGCGAATTCGAGACGAAGCTTGAATGCGTCGAGTGAGCCTTCACGACAAAGTCAGACAGCTGGAGAATAGTCACATAATGTGACGTTGAGGTCCAGACCTCATCTACGAGAACTACCGAAGTAGACTCGGTTGCATCTTCAGATCCCGTGGAGATCGCTACGCAAGATGACAAACCGATGAGGGAACTGAAGCAAACACTCAGCAACGACAACGAAACCGAGGAGGAGGAACGAAGGATAACCAATCCCGGTGAACCCACCGGTAAAATTTTCCCAAAGGATAAATATGATCGTGTAATACGAGAAACATAGATCCTGTTGAAATCACAGGAACTCCAACTGACCCCACCACTAGCTAATCTTAATCGTTAGATAACTCTTTCTTCTACATATCTGGGACTTTTCCAATATCTTGGACTGACAGGTTCAAAAACGCATATGGGCCAGGCCCAAACATAATCAGTTGTTACCTCAGGAGACGCTGTCATTCTGGCACGGGGTACGAAGGATACGAAGTCGCCGGCAAAGCTCCGACGAAGAGGACATGAAGCACCGTCGATGATTAACGGAGGGGAGGAGAGCATCACTTTTCGGTATGAAGGAAGTGAAATGATACCGAAGTAACTCGGAACTGAACTGGTGATGCTTCGAGATCTGTCGTCAGTCTGATGAAGAGGAGCAACCCGCAGTGGTTTGTGGGACTCAAGCCTCCCCGGAGACGAGGAGGTTGAAATCGCAGCTTGGACTTGACGGCAAACAGAGAGAGGTACGACGGGGTTTGAACCCGAAGACCAGAGCTTAGCGACGGTGAGAGAACCCTCTCGACTCATCGCTAAGAGAAGAACCTGTCGAAAGGAAAGGACCACCGAAAGAAGCGTAACGAAGAGTCCTCTTCTCCGTCGTAACATTTGTCGGGATCGCCTTCCTCCAAACATCCAAGTGACATGAGTGAATAAACGAAAAACAGAGCAGGAAATCAAGAACACTATAGTGAAGGAGAAGAGCAGCGTCGTCGATAAGGCCCAGCGCCGGCGAGAAACGCCGTTGCCGGCGCCGAGGGGCATGGATCTCGTTTGTGCCTCGAGCCCCGTGCCTGAGAGAGTCTAGGGTTTTTCAGTTGGGAACTTTGGTACTACTTTTAAATTTATTTTCTAAGTTAAAAGTGTATCATATTTATTTGTTTAACATGTTTCTGAACGTATGTATTGAATTTTTCCCTGTTTGTTGTCACTTTTCAGCCACTTGGAAGACTCAAGAAGTTGATTATGAGTTGGTCCACGTACTTGAAAGAACTTCCGGATCTCTCTAATGCCAAAAGCCTCGAGGAAGTATATCTTGATAGATGCACATCTTTGGCGACATTTCCTTCCTCGATTCAGAATCTCCATAAACTGAGGGAGTTGGATTTGGAAGGTTGCACAGAGCTAGAAAGTTTTCCAATTCTTATTAACCTGAAGTCTCTCGAGTACCTCAATCTCAGAGAATGCTCCCGGTTGAGAAATTTCCCTCAGATATATATAAACAGTTCTCATGGATTTAGCCTCGAAGTAGAAGGCTGTTTCTGGAACAATAGTCTCTGTGGACTCGATTATCTCGGCTGCATTATGAGATGTATTCCTTGTAAATTTCGCCCAGAACAGCTCATCGGTCTCACAGTGAAAAGCAACATGCTTGAGAAGCTATGGGACGGCGTCCAGGTACGTTGTTAATGTTATAGCTTGTGCTTATTTGTTTGCATCCCAAGGCAGTCTTTTAATTATTCCCATGCATGGCACCGGACAGCAATGTGTTTGGTAAGATTGTGTGTTAGTTTCTGTTACAGTGTCTCGGGAGTCTCGAAATGATGGATGTGTCAAGCTGTGAAAACCTTACAGAGATTCCAGATCTTTCAATGGCCCCCAATCTCATGTATTTGAGACTCAACAATTGCAAAAGTTTGGTGACTGTTCCTTCTACAATTGGGAATCTCTTTAAACTGGTAAAGTTGGAAATGAAAGAATGCACAATGTTGGAGGTTCTTCCAACTGATGTCAACTTGCCATCTCTTGAAACCCTCCATCTCAGTGGGTGCTCAAGGTTGAGAAGTTTTCCTCAGATTTCAAGGAGCATTGAAAGTCTATATCTAAATGACACCGCCATTGAAGAAGTTCCCTGCTGCATAGAGAATTTCTGGAGGCTCTCTGAACTATCGATGTGTGGTTGCAAGAGGTTGGAAAATATCTGTCCGAACATTTTCAGATTGAGAAGTCTTAAGCTAGTAGACTTTTCAGATTGTGGAGAAGTCGTCACGGCACTGAGTGATGCCAGCATCCTGGCAACAATTTCAATAGAGGATCACTTTTATCTTATACCATTATTTGAAAACACTGAAGAGCGTTACAAAGATGGTGCGGATATAGACTGGGCCGGTGTTTCAAGAAACTCCGAATATTTAGACTTCAAAAATTGCTTTAAACTAGATAGAGATGCGCGGGAACTCATCATACGATCATACATGAAGCCTACGGTCTTACCAGGTGGAGAAGTGCCTACGTATTTCACGCATCGAGCTTCTGGGAATTCTCTAACTGTTACTTTACCTCAGAGCTCTCTTTCTCAAGTCTTCTTGGGATTTAAGGCTTGCATCGCTGTTGAACCTCCAAACAACGCCGAAAATGTACAAATGGGGTTGCGGTGGTACTTTAGAGGCAGAAGCAGTGTGCATCATTTTATGGTTTACCACCACTCATTTAAGATGGATGAGGATCATTTGCTTATGTTCCACTTTGGTTTCCCTCTAGAAGAAATCAATTATACTTCATCTGAACTAGACTATATCCATGCGGAGTTTGAATGTTGCTACCACAAGTATGCTTGTTCTGACATATATGGGCCTGACAGCCACACGCAACCTTGTCTCTTGTCGCTCAAGATGATAAAAGGGTGCGGTTTACGGCTCTTGAATCTCTCCGGATCTCCATATGGTGCTGCTAGAATCTCTGAAACAGAGTACGGCCAGCAGTCTGGAGAAAGTGACAGAGAGAGTGGAAGAAGCAATAAGCGAATGCGGGTAACTTTTGACTATTTTTCAGGATCAACGGGAGAATAAACCCTGGGAATTGAATCGATACTTTGATTTTACTATGCAGATGATGGTAAGAACATCTGAAGAACCTTCCAGCTTACTATGTGGAAAAACAGTAGCGAACACAAGATTGATGACTCCAAATGTGGAGCTTTCATTAGGGCAGGGTGAAACTTCCACTCAGATGTCGTTGAGAAGTATGATACCATCGTCCTCAGATTCTTCGAGCAGGTTTCATGGAGATGGAGCATCCTTGCGTCTTTCCCTTTCTCCTTCTGAGCCATGTTTCAGCGGAGAAGCTTTTAATCCCATGATAACAGAACAAACTTTGTGGATCAGTCGTCGTCTCCTCAGCTTATTACATTTTTAAGGTAAGCGAACCATCTTACAACTCTGTTTTGTTCTATTTAGGATCAACTTGGGTTCTACTATAACGGTAGTGATAGTGTCAAGCTGCTTTTATACCTTTTTTCACACAAGGCATTTTCTCCTGCAGGTGATGGAGGACTTTTCGAGAACCAAAACCCCACTACTTCGCCTGAGAATGTTTATAGTAATATCTTTAAATTCACAAGTTAAGAACAAAAAGTGTTGGAACTAGTTTTAAATAGCAAGACCCTCTTCATCAGTAACATCTGGATCACTGAGAACCTTAAATTAGGTAACGCAATGTGGGTGTGTATCCTAAGAGAGCTGATAGAAACATGGGAATTGGTGAGTAGAGGAAGAGCAGACCATAGACAATAATGGAAGTTGCTGTACTCGCATCCGCGAGGACTTCACTGTAGCAAAAGATGACTTCAGAGATGGGTTTAGGCCCTGGTGGTGTGAGAAGGAAGTCGATGTTATAACGGTTATGGAGGCGTTACAAAATCAACCATTTACTAAAACAAATAACAAAAGTCTCCATTACACACAACTTATAGTACCAGAAAAAACATTTGGATTTAACTGGCCAATTGCGACAGATATGAGATATATCATAACAAATAAATAAAACGCTATATCTATCGCAATTGGCCAGTTCACATGCTATATGTTTAAATTACCACTTATTAAAACAAATAACAAAAGTCTCCATTACACAACTTTAACATCGCACATAGTACCACAACAACATTTGGATTTAACTGGCCAATTGCGATAGATATATGTCATAATAAATAAATAAATAAAACACATAGGTTTTTCACCGCCCAAATAATAAAATAAAATATCATAAAGAATAAAACAATGTTTTGAAAGTATTAAGAAAAATTCAGAGCTCATGACGACGGACTTGGCAAAACATCCCCGTAATCAAGAACAGTTCCACGGTTGAGTCTCAAAGACTTTCCTGTATACAAAACCTTGACGTTGGACCGTTGCTCATCCAACAGCTTCCTCAAACTCCGTTTCGCGTTTGTCCGAAACGGACAGTTCGAAGCTAAAAACCCGTCGACCAAGTGCAAGTACGCCTCCAAGTCATGACAGCACGCCACGTCAGCGTTAGGTTTCAAATACGGAGACATCTTCATGTCCACGCGCAGCTCAGCTCCCACGTGTGAGTAAGCCCATGGATTGTTCCTCTCCACCATCTCCCTTATACCCCCGTTATTACGATTCTGCCCCTGCTTGTTCTTATCATTATCGGCGAATATTCCGGGAACTTTCGTCACCACGTCCTGGCTGTTCACGACGCGGAGGACTTTCACTCCTATCGAATCCAGCCGATCGGCGAACTCCCTGTTTCCGACGCGAGGTCCGCCGAATGAGAACACCGACACCGGAGGCGCGTGCGGAACACGCTCCGCGATATCGTCGGCGGCTAGGAGAGCTATGGCGGCGCCGAGGCTGTGACCGGTGACGCTTATGCTCAGCTCCTCTCCTGCGTATAGGTCGACGAGTCTGCTGATCTCCGCCACCAAAGAGTCGGCGAGGCTAGGCGCGTGTTGGCTACCCGTTGTGTAGAGGCTGTTGAATCCGCACTCCACCTTGGGCCGAGTTGGGTCGGATGGATCGGGTTTGGGCTCGGGCATCGAAACGAGATTCGGCCTGAAATTCTCTGACCACTCGAGCAACGTGGCGGTTCCGCGGAGCGCGATGACGATCTCCCTCCTCCCCATCCGTCGGATCTCCTTTGGATCGTCGCAGACCGCCACGTACCCAACCCAGCTCGTCTGCTTTGTCATCCACCTTAGATCAGGTGCCACGTCATCAATCCACTTAGGCAAACGGACGGATGACGTGGCGTAAAGACTCTTCGTCACTTTGTAAGACCCGTCGGGTAAGGCTACGTCTCTCGGCGAACCTTCGGGGTCCGAATGAAACGCGTGATAAGACGCCTGTACAAACTCTCCGTAACGGACAAGCTCTCGCCTGAGATCCTCGTCTAGTGGATCCAGCAACCCGGCCCAGTTGTTCGACCCGTGTAGCTCCCGCCATTTAGACCCGAGTTTATTCTTCGGCGAACGCTCTTCTGATGATTTCGAGAGAAGTCTTTGTAGCCGTTTCAGATTTTTCGGGGACATTTCTTCGACGGCGGCTTTCATCTGAGGCCAGAGTCTCGCCAAGTTCAAACCTCCGAGTAACGTCGTCGTCTTGTCTTGGCGAGAAGATACATTGACGTTGAAGTTATCTGTAGAGGTTGACGAGGTCTTGAGAACATTTTCAAGGTTTATGAGATGTTCTCGGTTTTTTTTCGTCGCCGGGAAAACAGAAAGTGGCTTTGTCGGGATGAAGGTCGAGGTTTGAGTACTGCATGTGAAATGTCTTCGTTTCGCGTGGAATAACTCGATGTTAGGCGTAAGTGTCTGCATGAGCGATTGAGTAGAGAGAGTTTGTATAGGAGAAGACCATAGATGCCAAAAGAAAGTATGTTCGGGTATTTAAATAAACATCATGGTGGTGGCTGTCACGTAATTTGGATTTTTATTAGCCTTGAATTTTGAAAGTTATTTCGATTTTGACCTTCGTTTGTTTGACTTGACTTTGTTTTTATTTGATTTGTTGTCCTCCTTCCTGTATATAAGGAATATTGAATTCTAGGAAGGTATTGGCTGGCCATTTTCTAGGATATTTTGGACCGTTTCCATTACTAGTTACAAGTTCCGTGTGTTCTAGAGAAAAAGGTCTTGCTATTTTTCTCGGAACATGCAAATGATACAAAATTATAAACTACATATGAGGTCTGTTCGTTTCATAGACGCCACATCCAGCAGCAGCGGCAAAATAATGTACGGTGAACGAGACAAAAATAAGAGTAATTTGACGCAGCGGCAATCGCTGGTGGACTTCCAGAGACACAAGCAATGAGAAGCCGATGTCGCTGATATTTTCTGCGTCCGTTTTATCTTCCGTTTGTTGCCGCACGACTGCAAAATCAGTCAACCGTGCTTCATCTGTGCTTTGTGTTGTTGTCGTTAAAGCTTAATTTTTGACGCTACCGCTACGTTCCGCGGTAATGAAACGAACAGAGCTATGGTACTTCGATGGGCAGTACGGCCACTGCGTCCTGCTTTTTTTTACTACTTTAATCTTAATAACAAAAAAAATACAATTACGGTATATATGAATGTTACATTGGTTACTAGTTACTTAGTAAATGCATGAGTTTGTAACATAATGTGACCTAAATTAAAAAAAAAATGTAAAAGTACTAGATAGTATATATATTTTAAGAAAACACAAATTTGAACTTAGTTGAAGCTAAAAGTAAAATAAAAGTGACAATGCAATTATTCAGAACTACTATATTATTATATGAATACAGTTGTTTTGCAGTTTCCATGGACGAGTCTGACTTAAAGGGCAGTATAACTTGAATCAGATAGAGTAGATCAGTTTTGGTCTATTATGCCGTCTTCCTATATTCTAGGATGGCTGGAATTTGTCCTATAAAGGGTACAATCAAAATCCGTATGGCACAAAAAGAAGTAAACCGTCTGTTTGTTATAACAGATGAAAATTTTGCCAGGAAAAACCACAAATAAAAAAATCGATGTGTGTTTAAAAGTTTATGCAGTATATTATGATTTTGTTTTTAGTAATTAGTTTAGTACTACTGAATATCCGGATTACGTTGTAGTGTCCGACGAAGCATGGACATGAGCACATTCCTTTGGTAAAATTAGTTTCCAACCGTATGCACAAAAGTGTTTTTGACAAATAATATGGGTTTAAAAGAGACTGAAAAAAAAAATTCACATATTTTGGTCTATATAAAACATTCTTAGAACCAATAACTAACGGTTCTTCTGTTTAAATTTTAAAATCTAAACCAAGCAATGAAAACACCGCGTAGGATATAAAGTAGTATAAACTTTGACAAACTAAAGGATTATCTCTCGATTGTGTAATGTAGTTCGTCAGCTGATAGAATTTATAATTTATATTTTGTACCAACCGATTGTCGTTACGTACGTACGAACTCTAGGTGTGTTAACATAATAACAAAGAAAAACATTCGTTTAGGTGTGAAAGTGACAAAGTCAATGCAGTACGTTAGACAACCTTGGTCAATCGTGGTTAATTTCAAGGTTTGTAAATCATATTCATAGCATCATATATATTATATTTTATGGGAATTAATAATGGAGTTCTGTGACAGAGTAAAAATTATTATACATTATTTTTTATTTCTGAAATAGTAATATTTGTCAACAGTAGAGTTTCCAATCTTCCATATAATTTGGTTTTAAGTTCTAACTGTTAAAAACAATAAATTGGAAGACCAGATGATCAATTAAAACTTAACCTTATATTGCAGACGTATTACGCATAGAAGTGACATCTCTATGGTCCAAACTCATCAACATTTCAACATACGGCAAACCAAACCTTTTTCTTTATCCCAAAACCATTTCACTTCGTCAGCCTCTCTCTCTCTCTTCGTTTATTTCTCTCACCTCTCACTAGAAAACCTAGAAACCTAATCAATACCGCTCTCCTCCGGTGGCCGCCGTGTCCTTTCGAGGCGGTCGCCGGTGGTCTCCCACTGTATTTCTTTCTCCCTCTCCGCTTCGTTGTTCATCTCACTACAAGGAAAATAGGTAAAGATAGTGTTTTGTATGTGAATGTTATAATTGATACAACATTCAGTTTAAGATAGCGTTTCAAAATACCAATGTTATCTTTGTATTTTCAAATTCTAAAAACTTTGATTTAAATAGCATAAATATCACTGAAACGCTGTGTTTAAGTTACGCGGAAAAAAATTTCATTTCCCGGCTAAAGACTTAGCTAAAATTATTTTACTCTCCCTTCCAAACTTTTCAGATTTACTCTCAAATTTTTTTCTTTCTTATATCAGATCTATTATCTTCAGGAGTCTCTTCTCTCTACATCTTTCCATTCCTCCTCCTTTCAATACAAAATCCTAATCTCAATCTCACCATCTCACCATCTCTCCTTCTCCATCACATGTCTTTACTCATCGTCACTTTGTTCTTCCGGAATCCATACTCCTCCTGAGAACGGCTCTCTCTCTCCTCTGCATTCGAATCTGAACCCAACACTCGCCTCTCTCTCAATCTCCTTTCATGTTTGCTCCTCAGGTTATCTCTCTCTCTCTCTCAATTCACTTTCCCTAAACAACAGATCTGAAAAAACAAAGTCCTTCAAGTTTTGTATCTTAATGTAGGTTTCGGTGCTTCCTCTTCAAAGAACAGATGAAATCCACATCCCAAACCCATCTTGGATGCAATCTCCTTCCCCACGAGCAACAAAATTCGTCTCCGTTCCCAAATTTCTTCTCTCCAATCCTCAATTTTTTGAACTGATCATAGAAATTCTTCTCTATTTTTTTTATTGCAGCAGGAAAATTCATCTCAGCCATAAGGTAAATATAAAACCCATATTTGCTTTTGCTTAAAGCTTCGAACTTGAAGTTCCATTTTTTGTAGTTTATGTAAACTAATTAACATGTTTAATTTGCATAAAGTTTTTGTCTTTCACTGATTAAACTGAGAGTTTATGCTAATTGAACATGTTTATTAGCTTTGAACTTTAAGTTAAACTTTATAGTTAAACTCTTAATTTGCCTAAACTCTATGTTTTCATTGATCAACCCGAGTTCTGTGAGTTGTGTATATAAATATTGATTTTCAGGTATTTTCTTGTGCAGATGAAAGTTGCCTTTGGAGGTATGGATCCTGTGAGTCAGCCACCACGTCAACCTGACCGTAGCAATGAGCAGACAGAAACCTAAAATGTTCTTGCACTCCCAGGTATTGTGTTCATATCACCTGTTTTGCTTACGCTGATGAAAGATGAACAAAAATAGTTTATTCTCTAATTTAAATTTTTGTTAAACATTGCTCGATGAGTAATGCAGGTCCGAAAGGTTCTAAGAGTACCCAAAAGGATGTGACAGAGAATGCTCTTGTTATTGGTCCAACTTTACACCCAAAGGGCTTGTAAGTATTAACCTTTTGTCGTTTGTTTCGTTAATCTGGATGCTAGTTGATGCTTCTACTTAATGACAAGGATGCTGATTAAAGATATTTTGTATCTTCATGTTCTATGCAACTCTTGTTTCAGCTGCTAAGAGACAGCATATTATTTTCTTTGAGACATGTTTTTAAATCTAAAAGATCGATTTTTTTTCTTGTTACATGAAGGTGGACAAGGCAGATAAGCTTGATGGAGGAGGAGGTAGCAAAAGCGGTGGGTCGTTAGCCTCAGGGACATTAGGTTAGAGTGGAGAAGGTCCAAGCTCCGGTGTGTGACTGGAAGACATCAAGGTTGGAGTAATTAACGTCCAAGCTCCATCTGTTTCTAGCTTTGTTATCTGAAGGGAGGACTTCCGTTAGACTTACAAGAAGTAACATCCCAACAACAAGTCTGTTGCTGCTGTGAGTGTTTCTTCTTTGCTTTGGTTTCGATTTGATGTGTTGTCCCATAGGATAGCTATATACTCACTATGAAATTGAATGGTTAACAGGTTGGAAAAGCTGGTGTAGAGAAGTTGAAATCCTTGTCTGATTCTGTACGTTCTTTAATCTATAGCTGATTATAGTTATGTATTGTGTTACATGCTTATTGACCTTTGAGTTGTACAATATTGCAGGAGAAGACTCTTGAAGGATGATAAGCGCAAGGTTGAGTATAAGAAGACAAGAAATTCTGATTTTCCCGAGTCATTCACAAGGAGAGGAGGAGAAAAAAAAAAGTGCCAGTGTTGCCTAAGATTGACGGTGGTAGAGGCACTATAATATGTAGGTTTAGGTTTCTGGTTTAGTTTTGGTTTAGGTTATTTTGTAAACAATTTCAATATTTAAAAATTTTAATATATTTATATCTGTATTTTTATATTTTATATTTTTTTTTAATTTTTAATAATGCTATTACAGCAATTATTATCTACAATTATAAGTTATATAATTGCATAACTAATAAACGCTATCAAACTAATATTTTAACATTGCAAATGTAAAAACGCTATATAAAGTGCTAGAGAAAAGATTGCGGGGGCATACACAGCGTTCGCCATAATGTTGTGCTATCCTGCAATAGCGTTTTCCTCATGCTATATATGTGACGTTTTCTTGTACTGTATGTTGTCTTCTCCTTGCGGCTAGGGTTGGATTTGGTCGAGGTGTCTCCATTTCAGATCCAGCGGTTCCTGGTGCAGATCCGGTGTATGCGTGGTGGTTCTTGGTGGGCTTGAGGACGGTCTCCACTCCCCTCGTGTTTTCTCCGGTTTGTTATGGGATCTCTGTTCGGTGACGTTTTCCTTTCTCTGACCAGATCTCTTCGAGATGGTGGCGTGTGAGACGTGGAATATAGGTGGAGCGTGGTTGTTGGCTTCACGGTGGCGGGTTCTCTTTGGGCTTGGCGTTTGTAGATCTGTGGATCTCATGCTTCTCTGCTCCTCTTTGTGTTCTCTGGTGGTCTCCGGAGGAAGCGTGTGGTGAGTTCTAGGGTTGGTCGTTGTCCTTCCCTTTTGGTTCTCTCCTGTGGCGGCACGTGGTGGTGATGTATCCCCCGTTTGTCGAGATCCTCTCGGCGAGTGTGGTTTTTGCGTTTCCCCAGAGTTGGAGTAGGTTCCATGGTGTGGCTCTCCTCATCACCGGCTCTGTCCTTTCGTCACCTCCCGGCGGTTGCGCTTCGGTGAAAGCGGATTGGTTCCGCAGAGTGGAAAGGTGCTAGCTTTGCGTTCGTTTTTCTTCTTGCTAGTTCAAAGGTCACTTCTCCGGAGGAGGTGTGCCCGACCTATCTCATTGCGGCGGTGGGTTAAAAGGATGTATACGGTCTCGGGTCCGGGGAATGGAGGCAGCAATCTCCAGACTCTAGTCCTGAACGACGACATCGCCGGTTGTGGACTCTTTCTCGGGCTGCCGGTGGTGTGACGTTGGATAGGCTTGCGGATGCGAGACGTTTGATTCTTTGTGAAGGTGTTGATGAGAGGGTTTCTTGGAAGCTGTAGGACCCGGTGCTTTAAGGTATGAGGGCGCCTTTCTCTCCGGTTCGCGGCAACTAGGAACTCGTTCCGCTCATGTCTTTGCATAGGTCTGTCACTGCAACGTTAATGTCGGTCCCTCTTTGGACCCGTCTTCTTTTATTTAAATTTCACTGCTTTAGGTGTTCTGTTCAGTTTCATTATTGTACTTCTGCTGTGTTATTCCGTAAAAAATTAAAAAAATTTGGTATAATAATCTTAATATTTTACAAAAAAAAAAAAACATTTCAACATACAAAAAACTTCCGACGTCATAGATTTCACTGCTTTGTGTATTCGTAAAGTTTGAATCATTTCTATGATTCTCGGGTATGGCACTTAAGCGACGTTTCCGAAACGTTTCCCATGTATAATACTCCTTCTGTATCACCTTAAATGATGTTTAAGGTGTTATCTTGATCATATAAAATAACATTAAATACAACTAATTCAACCAATAAGAAAAAAACGTAATATTTTGTAATAGACACAAGTTTCAAATGGCATTAAATTTTATCTAGAATTATGAAAACATCACGAAACAAAATAAAAATGTTAAACATCACTTAAAGTGATACGGAGTTGTGGAAGCACCGTATCCTAATGGTTAAGGTTTAAAGGCTTCTACATCCAGATCTGGGGTTCGAATCCCAGACTATGCAATTTATTGCAGAATACATAAGTGTCTCTTTGTTTCGGATCTATGAAGTCTGCATTGTTTGTCATAATCTTTTAATACTAAAATAATCTGTCTTTTTTTTACATAAAACTAATTGACTTTTTTTATGTATGTATCAGAAGTAAAAACCGTATTACCGTACGTTTATATAGCTTACGATGTTTTTTTAAAAAAAAATTATTGTAGTTTATGATGTTAATAACCATAACAATATATGCCATCTTGATATACGAAACAGAACTTGTAAAGTAATATACCTTACCTCATATTCTAGCTACTGAGAAGCTGGAGACTTTCTTAAATTAAAACAAAACTGTCTAATGTTAAAACTTAAAACCTTAAATATTATGAGATGAGCCTCATGACTAAATGGGCTTAATCTGTGAAGTAAAATATCCGATAGGCCCATTATGGCCTACTATATTCGCAGATATTTTATTCAATTATTTTGCACCGTATAAGCTGAGATGATGTGTAAGTTAATCAGTCACACAGTGATGACATGACGTTAAAAAGATAGAACATTCAACTCTATATTCCTATTACTAGTATTTTGCACCGTATGAGTCACGAAACGATAAGAGATTACGAAAATGGAGACGTCACTTGTACTCCCGATCGTTGATATTTCTTCACCGGACAAAATCACCACTGCACGGTTGATTCGCCGGGTTCTTATTCTTATCTTCTCTCTATCTCTGTTATTTGTTTACAAGAGTCAGAGTAGTAGTAAATGACAATAGTAGCAAGTAACGGTGATGATAGGACTCCTATCACAGGAGTCATATGACTAGTACCTATAGCATCAATTGACGAAAATTGAGGTGTTTGTTTGCTTGAATGTTGAGATCATGTCTCTATACTAATAAACTGTTTGATGTTATTTGTCTGTGTTATATAAGGCATGTGTGGAACATGGGTTCTTCTATGTTAAAAATCATGGCATCCCGGAAGAATTGATGGAAGGGGTTTTCAGGGAGAGCAAAAGATTCTTCAATCTCCCGCTAGAGGATAAGATGGATTCACTACACCGTGATTTTCTCGGTTATACTCCACTGTATGCTGAGAAACTCGACACGTCCTTGACCACCATAGGTTTTGCTCATGTTTTCACATTTTGCATATGGCTTTCTGAGCAGAGCGGGTCCTTAGATTTATCATTTATGGGATTTGAAACAATTACTAAACAATTAGTATATATATTTTTAGGTAGTTTGGGGACCAAATTAATTAACAACTAAAATTTAAACTCTTAAGAATTCTATAATCACCAAAACTTAAAGCAATGTTTCATCTCGCTATACCCATGACCGGTTCTGTTTCTAAGGTCATAATTTAAAACTCTCTTTCTTTGTTAGGCGATTCCAAGGAAAGCTTTTTTCTTGGCTCTTCAGAAGGCGTTCGCGGTCAGCGTTACCCAAATCAATGGCCTTCTGAAAGTATTTTCTTGCTACCTGTTCCTTTCATAGGTTTTTATCCAAATATTTTTTTGTCTTTACCTCTCTCACTGGTTATGTGTATTGTGAAGATCTATTGCCATCATGGAGGCAAACCATGGAATGTTATTACAAGAATGTCATGTAAGCATTTTTCCTTCTGCAAAGTTAATCTTAAACAACACACTGCCTCTCGATCTCAATTCCATTTCAAAAGTTAGTTAGATTTGGACCTTGATCGCAGGTTTTCGTGTATTCTTGAAATAATATTATTTTCAACTTATTTTTATCTCTTTTAGCTTCCATATTACTTTTCCTAGATCAGTTTGCTAGTTGCGTTTAATATCTTGCTTCGCTGCTTTAAGGTCCGTGGGTAGAAAGTTGCTCGGCTTGGTTGCCTTGGCACTGGATTTAGATGAGGACTTCTTCATTAAAATTGGAGCCTTGAATGATCCTGCAGCAGTTGTTCGCCTCATACGTTATCCAGGTATGTCTGTACATCAAATTTCGGTTAATTCTGTTAAGACTTGGACCTTAACATAGCAGAGGCACATTTATCCAAAACATAATGTAATCAGTGGAAACTTGAGACATAATTCAGGTGTTGGAGTCAGGTTTTGATCTCTTCTCCTCTAATGATTATAGGTGAAGTGATTTCGTCGGATGTAGAAACATATGGTGCCTCAGCTCACTCGGATTATGGAACGGTCACTCTTCTTTTGACTGATGAAGTTCCAGGACTTCAGGTATACATGTCTCTTGATTCTTGTCATACTATTTCTCTTAGTAACCTAAAGTTCTTACACTGTCTGTGAACTCTTAGGTTTGTAGAGACAAATCGAAACAACCACGCATTTGGGAAGATGTCCCTAGACTCAGAGGGTAAGTCTAGCTTCTACCTACCTTGATTTTGTAGGTCTGTTGGTTAGAAACAATTGTTGAAAAATTCTGGAACTTTCGTTAACCCTAGGGCGTTTATCGTCAACATTGGTGATTTGATGGAGAGATGGACCAATGGATTGTTCCGGTAAACTTCGACCAATTTTGTTTGTTAGTATTGAAGTGAGTTTGGTTTCTGGGTTGTCTGAATAGAAGAAACATGTCGTGTTTTCTTGCAATGGAAGTTTAGGTCTACGTTGCACAGAGTGATGCCGGTGGGAAAAGAGCGCTACTCGGTAACTTCTTCTTCTTTCTAATTTATATACAAATTGTTAAATTTTTGTGTAAAAACAATTAGTCTTAAGGAGAAGTTTTTTTCGTGGATAGGTGGCGTTCTTCTTAGATCCCAATCCAGATTGTAATGTAGAATGCTTGAAGACTTGTTGCAGCGAAACTTCTCCTGCAAGGTATTTGAGAAAACTTTACCGAGGGCATGACGGGTTTCTCTGCTACCATTCGCAAAAACAGCTTTTACGGTTGGTAGCGGTTGTTGGCGTTTTGCAACAATTACTCAAACTGTTCTAAACCGTTTAAATACAAAAGTTGGTTCAGCTAGCGCGGTTGCGAAAGGGTATTTTTTTTTAAACAATAAATAGAAAAATAAAAATAAAATAATTTTTTTAATTGAAATAATTAAAATACTAAAATATATCTATTATATTTTAAGTTATATTATAAATTTTGAAAATAAAATTATTTTCTATAATTTTTAAAAATTTAAAATATAATTGTATAAAATATAATTTTCAAATTTACTATAATATTATGATCTTTAATATTTTATAATTATATAAAATATAAATTTTGTTAATTTATTATTTAATCGATGTTGTATTTGGTGGTTAACCAGTCATAAGTATCATGCAAACACACTAATTTCTAATCGCAGTACCAATCGTATAAATCTCTCGCTTTAAACCACAACCATTCGTATCTGCAAATTTTCGCAACCGCAGCGGTTACACCAGTCAGGCCATGAATCTCAGTTCCAATTATTTTTTCAAATATTTGGATTATATAACTCCTCTTGTCTCTTTATGGTGCAGATTCCCGCCTATTCTCGCCGGCGACTATATTAAGGAGCGTTTCAGGATAACCTACGCCACTTAGTCTTGGTGACTTTTATGATTATGTTACGTGATGCAAGAAATTATGGTATCAAAAATACAATATGTTTTAGAAAAAACTTAACTGTTTGTAGTTTAAAATTTCTTTTCCTCCAAAACATTTCTATTTTAGAAAAAAACTAAACTGTTTTATCAAATAATGAAGTGACCACTTACTTTTGAAAGATTGATTTCTCTATGAATGCTAAAGAAATATAAGAACAAAAGAAAGAGAAAATCAGCCAGGGTATACTTCAAAGTTCAAACCATCTTTGAAGGCCTGCTTCGAACTTGTGTGTAACCAAGTGGTTAAGGACAATATTAGTTTCATATAGTTTTTACTGGTGTATCAAAATAGATATTATCCAATGTATCCAACCTGTCCGAGGTAGGAGTACCAAACTGTATATGTGTATAAACAAGCAAAATAGATATGAATCATATGATCACTACATCTCCCTATAAAAATACACATATATAATATGTATATATATATATACATATATGTAGTATAGGCTGATCGAATAGATTTGGAAAAAATATATTTAATACTATATAGAGCATTAGATATTGTATTATTTGATTTGAGTTCTGAATGTCTTCTACCTAATATTAGAAAATAACCGGATTGTTTGTTACTAAACTATCATATAAATTGCATGGATCAAATCTAAATCTAGACTGACTAAGTAGCAGCAATTTGTTTCTTAACAGAAATTAAATTCAAAATAGACAAGTTTACACCGTGCCCAAAGTTAGCCTTACCAATAAACTACCACTATTTGGTTAAATACACATACTTGTATTATACATATACGATCATTTACGAATAGTCTGTTTCTAGTAGCAAGCTAGGCAAAGTAATTGGCGGAGAATACCTTGTCCAGAGCAGCTAAATGGACACCTTTCTTGCTTTGAACATATTTGGTCCCTAGTTTTTGGTGGCTGGAAAATTTCCCCTTATTATATTAAAAAGCTTTTGTATCCGACCTAAATAATTAAATACTTCATATTGTTGGAAAATATGGACCATCAAACTTTCGTTATGATAATTGCAATGACCAATAGAATTGGAAGTCCGCTATGTAACTAATACAACAATATATTGTTTCTTATCTTGTTGCTTTGTAACTTAACTTGCATGCTGAATATGTAAAGTTTTTCAGAATTTTTTCCTTCAAATTCTCTTTTCAGAATTGTGCTTTGTTTTCAATTTGCATCATCTCCCCCACATACAACTTTAGACCTTTATATTATTAAGCATTTAATAACCTAATTTGGTAGGTGGATAAATATACTGCAAAATAATGTTAGGGTTGTCTAACTTATAATCCTCTTTATCAAACCATAATGTTGTATTAATTAAAAAATGGCATTCATCTTTCATTTTTTAATGGTTAGTAGTTAAAGTGTTTAGGAATTAGGACATCCGAATTAAATTTACTCTTTGTTATATTTTCATCATCAACCTAGTTTGACTTTCTACATATATATATATATATATATATATATATATATATATATAAGAACATACAATTTAAGGGTTATATATGTACACAACTAATTAGATATGTATTTATAGATTATATAATCTATGGGATAAACGGTTCAGAATGTTTCAAAATAAATTGTACATTTCGCTATATTTTGTGTGTATGTAATTTTAATATGATCGATTTCATCAATCTCATAATCAGTGGTGGAGGTAGCTTATTGTGAGGGGTGTCAAATGACCTATGTGGATTTTTGAAAAAAAAATTACATGTATTTTGAAGTTAATAACTAAGAAAATGTTACAAATTTTAGCTATTGACCAATATGTTATATGTTTATAATATAGTTGACCCCTCTAGAAAGTGGGGTTGGTTCCGCCACTATTCACAATAATGTATTTTCAGATTAGTATTAGATATCCAGTCTTATATGTTTTCTAAGTCGAAACACTAATGCCGAAGATGAGCAACCTCTTGGTTGTAGAATTGTAATTTTAGTGTTACATTTTATTTCGCTGTATAAAGCGTCAAATGGACCCCACGATCAAACTAATACGTAACTTGCTCCCTCTAAATTAAAAAAAAAAACATGGTAAACCAATCACCGGAGAGAAAATGTGAAAGTACCGGTGATTGCACGCTGTAAAAATTTGGTGCGGTTGCGGATTCAAACTCGGATCCTTTAGATTAAATGTATACATTTTCCACATCATACTGTTGTTGTACATGTATATAAATGTTATATATGTCGTTTTGCGTACGCGCATCGTCCGCAGCAATCTTCTACGCAATTTCTTTGTTTTTTTTTTGTCAACATCTTTCACACAATTTCTTGACTAAAAAAATGCTTCGTGAATTAAATTAAAAAATACAATTATATTCGCAAGTGTCCAAGTGCAAATATAATCCGTAGACTGGTTAAACGAGCGTCTAAAACTGACCGTTGTTAAAGACTATTGTCCCATTTATATTATACAAAGTCAGAGAAATACTTTAGGATAGCACTAAAATTTTTTTTTGTCACAAATATAGATTCTAAATATCAAAATGACTAAACTATTTTATTAAAAAGATAAATATACACTTATACCTCTAAGGTTAACTAATCTAAACCTTAGGGGATTTGGGATTGAGGTTTAAAACTTTATAAAATTAAAAATAAATATTAAAAATTTGAAAATAAAAATTGTAAAAATAGTTTCAAAAAATAATTTTGAATTACAAAGAGAAAATTTGAAAAAAAAATAAAAATAATTTCAAAAAAAAATAAAAAAAAAGTTTTATAAAGAATTTCGAATTTGAAAACATATAATCTAAAACTATTTAAAAAATATTTTTTTGTCAATTTTTTTTTAATTTTTTTTATATAGTTAGGGTATTAGAATCTTTTTACCTATTAAATGACCAAAATGTTCATTTTCTTTTTTATGGTCTATATTTCTGATCAAAACTTGAAAATTATCAATTTAAAAGAAATGTCAATAAAGTTACCGTGTTGTCCAAAAATATTTATGGTCGAAAAAACTGATTCAAAAACACATTGTGTCACAAACACGAGTTTTTAGCTCTGATCTGATCCCACATCTTCTTTGTGGAAAGGAATCTTTGAAAGGATCTTCGCCACGTCTCCATAGCATATCATCGGGGCCAGTTGAGGCCAATGGCAGGACGGTTGATCTGATTTTGCGCAACATTTCTTGTACGTGGAGTCTTTAACATCGTCTTGAATGCCTTTTGACTTTAAGTCTTCAATACCTTGCAATTTTACCGATTTCCAACACTTTTGTTCCTGAATTTTCCGTAAGATCAGTTAACATATCTACAACCATCTACCAAATCAAAAAACGGTAAATGCCCACCTCGTACTTCCGTTCTTATTAAAATAATCGAAAGAAATTTTAACTAGTTTTTTTTGGTCAATGAGATTTTAATTAGTTTAAAGAATTTTTCACATCTAAAAACTCCTCTCTTTTTTTTATTCTCATTAACATTATAAAAATCTTTTAGTTATGGTCATGTTCGATATACACATCGACCTGCGATCAATCATATGTCGCAGTTGTTCATTTTGTTGTTAATGGGATTGATCGTGTGATCAGATCACATGTCGCAAGTTATTGTTCATTTTAGTATCGCATGACTACTCGCTGAAAAAATTAATGACTAAAAATTAACTTTTTTGCAGATTATAGTCGCAAGTCGTTGCAACATACAAACGGAGACCCATACAAATTAGCTCCTTGTCTAAGACCCTTTTTGCTGTTAAAATATTATGTTAGCTCGCCATTGACCTAGACTGAAAAGGAGATAAGAGAAATGCACTTTTCAATCCAAACAACGTGTTCACTTGAGAAGCCGCAAGCCGTTAGAGCAAACAAGAAGAAAGGCCATTGTACATTGTCAAAAACTTTCGATCGCACATCTTTCTGAGACCATACTTTTATGGTAGCATTTGACTAATGCATATGCTAACAGAACATTCTCTATCAATAACCGATCTTTTACCAAAAAGATTAGTTGAGAGGAATAAAATTTGGAAGAATCAGCTTCAATGTATTGGTTGAAATTTTCAAAATGACTTTATATATAACATTGTAGCAAGACATACCATTGGTTAGGAATTTTCTTTCTTCGGAATCAGGGACATATTTATAGATACATTCACTGTTATTAATGTTGCCTTTGTCAAAATCAAAGTGAAAAACGTGCGACATCTTTGAAGGCAGACATGAGTCACGGTCGGAAAAACGAAAATATAACAATTTCGGGGGAAAAACAAAAGATGGAAATTAGTATAAATTTTGAAAACATTTACAAAATAAAAAAGGGCTTACAAGGCTACAACGTCCAGTTACACTCACATTTAGTTTTTTTCCTAATATTTATTGTACGTGTGAAAAACTGAAACTGTGTCCCTGCCATGAAAAATAACAGATACGAAGATTATATCCACATGTTGAAAATCGTGACTTTGAAATAAAACTTTTTTAAGAACTTCAAAAAGAAAAATTCTTTGAAACTTTAATGAAAGATGGCTAACGCATGTCGGAATTTTAAAACCATATTTTTTAGAAGTGTAAAAACATCTCTCTCATACATTTCCTAAAATCCAAACCTGAAACAATTTGTTTTTGAAACAAATTTTTATGACATCTTAAAAGAACTCCGTGTGTTTTCATTTAAAAACCAACTAGTAGTAAATATAAAAGTATATCTTCTTACATACAGTATTAATTTACGTATCAGTTTATTGTGGACGTAAACTTCTTAACATCTATGTTGATAAACTAATGTATGTTTTAAACTACTTTGATTAATTTTGTAGACCGCCTAAAAACCATGTTAATTTAAAAATGTTCAGATTCGATCAGGATAATGTAATTTAAATTTACCCGACATAGTTCAGGTACGTATATTTTATTTGGAAGGACTAATTACTACTTAGGAGTCAAACAAACAAGTGTCCAATTCAAGTCTAAATAGTGAAAATTATATTACAATACATAAAATAAAAATACAATTGCAAGAAGAAACAAAAAGAAAAATAAAAAAGGATCTTAACGCAGTCAAAGTCTTTTTTTAGCTTTAGATATATATATATATATTTTTTTTAGATATTGAATTTGTAAATAATAAAAATGAATAAACATACACACAAGAATAGTTACTTCGGTATTTGGATGTATATATTAGAAGAAGCAAACCAGTCTCTCCTCACAAGTCACAACTATTCCTACTCTCTCACACCCCTAAATACAAAACAAAACTTCTTTATAATCTTCCGACCAAAACTTCTCTCTCTCTCGTATTACATTTTCATTCCTTTAGATGCAAGACTCTTCTCTTCCCCAGCCGGAACGTAATCTCCGGTCACCGGCGCCGGAGAAAACCTTAAGCAGTTCAAAAGCTAAAGATGATCAAAAGGGTGTTTCTAAGCATCCAAATTTTCGTGGGGTCAGAATGAGACAATGGGGAAAATGGGTGTCTGAAATCAGAGAGCCAAAAAAGAAATCAAGAATCTGGCTCGGCACTTTCTCCACCCCGGAGATGGCGGCGCGTGCACACGACGTGGCCGCTTTAGCCATCAAAGGAAGCTCTGCTCACCTCAATTTCCCGGAGCTCGCTTGCCATTTGCCGAGACCGGCAAGCGCCGATCCGAAAGACATTCAAGCCGCCGCCACAGCTGCCGCCGTTGAGTGGAAAGCACAGGAGTCTCCGTCAAGCACGGTGACTTCATCGATGACGTCATCTTCACCCGCGGACGATGCTTTCTCCGACCTCCCTGATCTTTTGCTAGACGTGAATGATCACAAAGTTGATGGATTCTGGGACTCGTTCCCGTACGAAGAACCTTTCTTCATGGAAAATTATTAGGACGGCAAAGTCCGGCCGGCGAATGATTTTTCCGGTAGTGATGGGACATGGTGTCGTTAAGTAAGTTTTGTCTTTATGGGGATTTTTTTGTTTTCTTTCTTTTACGTGGGAGTAAGTTTCCAAATGTGTGACGTGTAAGTAAAGGTATTCTTTTCTTTTTGTACAAAAACGAACGTGATTAACAAAAGGTTTTGTTTATTGCGTTATTATTTTCCAAACCCTTGAATAATTTGGGTGGGTAAATTTTCTTTTTGCGCATTATTTGGGTGGGTAATTTATGTAAAGAACTACGATACAAATATCTCGTATACAAATAAATAAATGGTAAATTCGTAGCTAACAGAAACTGATTTTTCTTAACCATAAATGTTCTTTTAGTATTCACATAACCATGTTACTTTATTAATACTGTGCTAGAACAAAGAATCTTTTACATGCTATAGTTTTTACCCATGTAATTTTGAAATTTTACATCGTTGAAGAAATGTTTTCTATATCTCTGCTTATAATAGGTAAGTTACCCGTGTTTTTACTTTTACCCATGTAACTCTGCCACATACAGAAAATTTACATCAATAATTATGCTAACCCTATATAATATGTTATTATTTATAAACACAAATAAAACGATTGCTATGACGAATGGTGAAATTATAATCTCATCTTCACTGACTTGAAAACTTTTTCTTAACAAAAAAAGATACAAAAAAAAAGATTGATAGTTGTTTATCAATAAAAGTAAACACGCATTAATTAAGATTATATCAATATAACAAAATCGTTAAGTATTTGGAGCTTGCTTTTTGAGTCTTCCGACCCTTTGTTTTCACATCTTCTGACCTTTTGTTTTCACATAGACTCTTTAACTTTACTCCCATAGAGCCGGCAAAGAATATATACATAGGGGTTTCTTCGTGACTTAAAAAAATTGACAAAAGACTTAAAAAATTTAACTTAATATAAGGGTTAGCATAATTATTCATCTTGTATTAGTTAAGGCATCTCCAACTCTACTTCATTTTTAACTTCATACTCAATTTTAGAGTAAAATCTTTTCTAACTCCACTCCATATTCAACTCCAAAATGGAGTAATGGTTAGGGTTACTTTATTTATAGAATAATCTTACCTATTACCCTATTTTGGAGTTGAACTTTTTCTGTTTATGAAATGGTCATTTTAATCTTTAATGTTTTTATTTCATATTTAAAATAATATAATAACATGAAAAAATATAATACTCCGCAAAAGATTATTTAATAGTTTACATAAAATATGTATAAACTCATAAAAGTCAAAACTAAGAATAAATAATATAAAATAAATATAATATAATATAAAGAAGTAATTTAATAATTCGGTAAATTGTTTTCGAAACTACCAAAATCAGTGAAGTATAATTCAAAAAGAATAGATGAGTTTTTTTAATCTTATGGATCAAAATTTTGATTAATAACATTTGTACTTGTTGAACTTGATATATGTACAAATAATGGGACCCAATACATAATTCAAATTAAGAAACAAAATTTTGTTTTTTCTTTATGTTCTTTTAATGCATATAAATATTTTTGAATTAGAAAAATTGCATACTATAAAAACTGCGCGAATTCAAATCTGAAGATAATCACTAATAGCAGCCATGACCAGAGTAGGTAGACTACAGAGACAAAAATGGTAAATTAGTACAAGAGATAAACTTTATGGTCTTTTCGGTCCTGTTTCAGTTTCCACTTTGATTTTCTCCTTTTTCGTATAATCTTATTGGCCTGTACAAAGTGGAAAATTAAAGGACCCAATGGCCCATTTTTTAATTAAATGTGTGGTGTATTTAATGTATTTTTATCCAGTACTTAGATTTTTTTTTGAACTAAAGGCTTTCATAGTACTTAGATTTTTTATCATCACGTTCATATTGTATCGATTTTTTTTTTCTGACCAATGTCTCAAACTACTTTACCAAATATATATAGCACAACTGTTCAAATTATTGAACGAATTATGAAACATTTAGATGTTTACTTAATTCATGTTTAAATAAATATGCATGCATAATATTTTTCGTTAGTTCTTTTCTCAAAAAAAAAAATCGTCAGTCAAGTTTGCTTTTTTTTTTGCTTACTAAAAAGCATATTTGAGTGTTGACATAAGAAAACGTATGTGTAGCAGATGTATTTTTGTTCTCGGTAACATATTGAGTAAGAAACTGAATGATGCCAATCTTTAGTTCTACCGGAATAATTACAAAAGTACTAAAAGAAAGTTCAAAGGCGGATATGGTAATGAAATAATGGAAATGTTTTCGTTTGAAACTTTGTTTACGCATTTGGACATGTCAATAAATTTTCCAAACTATCACTGTTCTCGTAATATACGTTTATTTAAAACGTAGAAGGTGAACTGGCTTTTCTCGTATCCTCTTTGTCCTTTTCTAATAATTTTGCGACACATATATTTACTTTTAAATTCTCAAACACACGTATTTACCCTTAATGTCTTTTTTGTCCGCTGCCTTGGACTAAAAACATTTTATTGTTGATTAGGAGATTTTGATTTATTAGATTCATTCTTTTTTTGTAGGACGACATTTATTAGATTATGTATTTTGAGTTTTAATAAAGAATTTTTTTTTCTATATAACCACATTTTAATTCATATTTAATCCTGAGCTTTAACTAATATTTTTGTATTAGTGCTGAAAAGAACATTTTTTATCGAAGATTATAAATTAATTACATTTACGATCCACCAAAGTAAAGAACAAGTATTCCCTGGCGATAAAAAGATGTAACATTTTTAATATAGGGAAATACTTATTGATAAATATTAAGAAAAAATACGTCAAGATGACATAATATTTTTTGCTTTCTAAAATTGAAAACTAAATGTAACAAACCTAATAAACTAAAAAGGTGTTAGAATCCAAAATTGACACCACTTTAATATGCCAGCTTATATAGTTATAACCAGGTTTAAAATCCATAATGTGTTGTTTTAATTTGTTAGCTACTTGGCATTAGCATGATCCGCAGATCCACAAGTACAAATAATATTTTTAATAAGTTGAAAAACTTTTAGATCCATCGAAATTGTTGTGGGTTTTAAGACGTTAAGAGCAACTCCATTGGTGAACCTCCTAAGAGAGGTTCTTAGCAATTTTATTTATTTTTAATTAATTTTGTAAAGTTAAGGATTTCCAATTTTTTGGGTGTCAATTGGTGAACTCCAAAGTGAGGTTCTTAGGAATAAATTAATATTATTTAATTTATGGAAAAAAAAGTTATGATTATTGAAAAAAATAGAAAACATACAATAATTATGATTGTTGGTTACCAAATTTTGCAAATATATTCTCAATTAAATCGGTCTTCAATCGTTGATGTTTCCTTTGGTCGCGAAGTTCACTCCGAATGGCAAGTATATTACCGAGATTTGAAGGCATGTTTGTAGAGAACGAGAAATCTACCTCTGAACTTCTGCTTGTTTCTCCTTCTACGAATTCGGATATATCGTATCGAATGTATCCATCTCGTTCTTCTTCCACTATCATATTGTGTAATATGATACATGCTCTGGTAATGTTGCTGATTTTTTCCTTCTCCCAAAGAAGAGCCGGGTTTCTAACAATTGCAAAACGAGCTTGCAAGACTCCAAATGCACGCTCGACATCTTTTCTGGCGGCTTCTTGACGTTCTGCAAATAACACGTCCTTTGGACCTTGAGGAATAGAGATGGATTGGATAAAGGTAGGCCACTTTGGATATATACCGTCGGTGAGGTAGTAGGCCCTATGATACTTGTGACCGTTGACGGTGAATTCAACTGTTGGAGCTCGACCATAGATAATGTCATCAAAAACCGGAGACCGATCAAGGACGTCAATATCGTTCAAGGCACCCGGTGGTCCAAAAAACGTGTGCCATATCCAGAGGTCTTGTGAAGCTACAGCTTCTAGAACAATTGTTGGTTCCCTGCACCATGTGTATATTGACCTTTCCAAGAATGTGGACAATTTTTTCACTCCCAATGCATACAGTCAATGCTTCCTATCATCCCAGGGAAACCGTGTACCTCTCTGATATCAAGTAGTCGTTGAAGATCTTCAGGTGTGGGTCTTCGTAGATACTCCTCTCCATATAAATCGATGATTCCTTCAGTAAATTTTTCCAAACACAATAAGGCAGTGGTCTCACCCATGCGGAGATATTCGCCCACCATATCACCCGCACAACCATAGGAGAACATACGAATTGCTGCAGTACACTTTTGTAGTGGAGATAGCCCGAACCGGCCAACTGCATATCTTCTATGTTGAAAATAAGGAACTTCATTGGAGAAGCGATTAACGATCCTCGTGAATAATGATCTTTTCATTGGGAAACGGCGCCTAAAATAGTGAGGTGGATATGTCGGCTCCTCACTGAAATAGTCATTCCACAAGCGGTTATGCCCTTCCTCGCGGTTTCTTTCTATGTATGCTCGTCTCCTCGGTACTGGCGGTTGATAGTTCGCTATGTTGTTGTACATTACGTCGATTTGTTGTTCGAAATAATCTTCAAACATGTTTTCTAAATTTTGTTCTTCGTCATTGGATGAGGATGCCATGTTAAACTCTTAATAAAAAATTTAAATCCCTGTAATAAAAGAAAGTCCGAAACAATATTATTGGTTAACTCTATATAAACTCTTATTTTACATTTATATATTTAGATATATTTCACAATTTAATTTTGTAGCAATAAACATTTACAGGTGGCTAATAATAATTACTGAAACTAAATATTAATAAGTATATAAGATAACATATGGTATTTAACTAATTTATAGCAATGTAAACCGTAAATGAACTAACTTATCTATGGTTTTGTTGTTGCTTTTCATGATCGTTTCGTGTTTCTAATGAAAACACTAAACACAAGCGATGATATATAGTAATAGTAGTATCAAGAAAGATGATATAGCAAGAACCAGAAAGAAGAGATATAACAACACCGTTTACAGAAAGAACTGGATGATATAGGTGAACTCTCCTTTGCTTATACTGAACCGTAAATGCTTTGGAAGGTAGACAAGAACGAGAAACATGATAAATAGTTGTTCAGATACGTTTAAATAGAGAAAGAGTAGTTCACATGACAACAAAAATAAAAAGAAAGGTTCACATGACATAAAACAACAAGACATAGTTGAGAACACATGACATAAAACAACAAGACATAGATGAGAACACATGACATAAAACAACAACAAAAGATAGCAGTGCTGTGCTCCCGTGCTCTGCTCCCGTGGTTATCTATTCCACCTGTGACAGAAAACAACAAGACATTAGACTCCTCTGTACTAAACAATTCAACACATGACAACTAACACAAACCTATTACTGATTTACCTAAGAACACAACAAACTCAAACTTATCCTAACATTTCCGAAATCAATTTAAGTTTTAGGGACATTTCCATCTCAGATAGAGGGTCAGGCTTCTCAATGAACTTCTCCAGCAACTTCTGCTTGTTTAGTTTATCTTTCATCTTCAACACTGTTCTTAACTCTGTCTGGTTAGACTCCTCTTGAACACCCTTCTTTTTCTTAGCCGCTTTAGCAGCTTTGATACCTGGAGGCCTAGCACCAGTAACCTCCTCATCGCCTTGAACATCACCACCAACCGTCTTTCGCATCACGTTAGAACTATCCTTAGCCTTCTACGCAGAGGCCCATTTCTTGTCATGCCTAAGCTCTCTCCAGGCATGCTCTAGAGTGAATTTACAACCATGGTCATTGAAGAACATGTCTAGTGCCTTCTTCATCACATCATTGTCATTCTCACCGCTTGATTGGTCCCTCAATGCCGCATCATAGCAACCACAGAATTTGCAGACTAGGTTATTAAGCCTTCCCCACCTTTGCTTGCATTGACCTAGCTCCCTAGTGTCCAGCCCAACATGCTGAACACTTGAGTTGTAGTAATTCTGGATCCTTGACCAGAAAGTTCCCAACTTTTGCTCATTCCCTACTATTGGATCCTTGTTGGTGTTGAGCCAAGCGCTTATGAGAATAACATTCTCTTTCGGAGACCATTTCTTCCTCTCCTTGACAGTAGATGCTTCTGAGGATTGGCTGCTAAAAGCTGGAAGATCAGGTGACTCGAGGTCTATGGATTCAGAACCTGAGAGGTTCACAAACCCTGGAGTGCTAAATTCTCCGGTTTGGCTTGTTAAAAGGCTAACAAACCCTGGAGAATACGATGCCATTTTCTAAGTTTGTGGGTTTTGGTTACTATCTGTGGTTGGTAAAACTATGGGTGTCTAGGTCTATTTAACTAGTGTTCTTCGTTAAATGATGTATTTACTATCTAACCTAATCCTAACCACCACCCTTCGAAAGTTAACATAGAGCTTTAAAGACCAATCAACTCAATGCAGTTAGGAAGAAACAATTAAAAGTTTGGAGTCAGATACGAAGTTAATGTTTCAAAGAAAAAAAAGTTTGAAATGAAGTGGAAGTTAATGTTTAAAAACTTCAAAGTTTGAAATAATGTTTAAATGTTCAAACTAGATGATTATATATCTTAAAAAAACTTTAAAATGTTTTATGAACTCACCTTATGCGCATACTCAAGCTGAGACACTCGGGCTAAGAGCTTCTCCACCTCTGCCTGCAAGAATTTTAAAATGTGTGTCAAGATTTTGAAGAATACCAGCCACATAACCTAAATCGTTAAGAAAAGATAGAAGGCAACTCACCTTCAACTCCTGATTCTCGACTTCCAGCTTTACCACCAGGGATTTATACTCTTCACATTTTTCCAGCCTCGTTTTCATGAAACCTAGCTCTTCCTCGACTGCACAGACCCACGGCTGCCTGTAATGCATCCCATCACCCTACATAAATATAACAACTATGATTACATTTTCTAAGAAAACTGGACAAACAACTATGATTACATTTTCTAAGAAAACTGGACAAACAACTATGATTACATTTTCTAAGAAAACTGGACAAACAACTATGATTACATTTTCTAAGAAAACTGGACAAACAACTATGATTACATTTTCTAAGAAAACTGGACAAACAACTATGATTACATTTTCTAAGAAAACTGGACAAACAACTATGATTACATTTTCTAAGAAAACTGGACAAACAACTATGATTACATTTTCTAAGAAAACTGGACAAACAACTATGATTACATTTTCTAAGCAAACTGGACAGATAGAAATAGAACAGGTATTTCGCGTACTTTGTACTCCTTGCAGGTGAAGAATCTCTTCCCTGGTAGGTAGTCAAACACCTCTGCTGGAGCTCTCTCGCGCACTAAGCGTTGCCCACATGCACACCGTTCTTGAATTCCTTGCATCGAGTCTGTTACAAAATGCAGGGTATCGAAGTGGGCCTTAAGCGCCTTCATAGATCTCCTCTCTTCATTAGGATCCATGAGCTAACCTCCAATACTGTCAAAAACAGATTGGGGCATTAACAAGAAATAAACAAAGACGAAAGCACCAATTCCAAAATCTAATTTGAAAACCTAATTTGAAAACGAACCCTGTATCGATTTGAATACCTAATCTAATCGAAATCAAACACAAACGAAGATGAAAGCCCCAAATCCCAAATCGTCTTTGAACCCTGACGAAAACCCTTATTTCAAATCGATCCCCAAATCAATTTGTTAATCAAAACCGAAAACAAATTTGACAGGAAAACAACATCGAACAAGTACCAATCCATAAATCGACGGCTAAACAACTAGGAGAATCGATTTTCGTATTGATTTACCTAAGAACAAAGACGCTCCCGAATCGCCAAGTATGCGCCGTCTGTGTTTTTTTTTTCTATCGCGTCGAATGACTATTTTTTTTCTTCTCTCAACGAAACTAGGGGAAAAGCAGTTACCACGTACTTTAGAGCTCACCCCTTAAAATTGTTATTTAAGAGGCACCTCTAACCATCTCACTTAATTATATTATTTATTAAATCAAAAGCGGGTAAAAGACTTGCTTATGAACCCCTTATAAACCAGCGATGGAGATGATCTAAGTTATTCGACATCAGTGATTAGTCGAACATAAATTAGATACTTTTAGCATTAAATTCATAATATTTTTTTTTGTAAATTACTTAAGACATTCAAACATTTCATTCAAATCAACATATGATTAAGACACATTGAGTCGCAAGTTCAAACACACCAATGAATGATATTTGTGGGTTTTGTACGGACGCTAGATGTATATCCTGCTGTGAATTTAGCAGCAAATGTCAGAAGCATCATTCTTCTAAAATAAATTTAATAAATAGTACTTTCCACATAATAAATTTAGTAGAAATATCGTGAAACGATTTTATAAATATCCCGTATATGTGGGATGGTGTGAACCGTGTGTTGCATATACCAAATCAACATCGTTGTTAAATAACAACAACAGTTTTGATCGAGTATGATTGAGCTTTGACGCTGCATTTCATATTTAGTTCAATTACGGATGTCATGTCAATAACGATTTTTTCATTTTTTTTTGTTACACCGGTTTTTAAAATTTGTTTATGTAAATTGATTCCATTATACCTAATTGTCAATAATAATACGTTGCGTCTAGAAACTAATCCCATGTTCATGTCGGCTATGGATTATTTTTAGTTGGACCTAGGCGGCTGGCTAGGTACGAATATAAATGTAATTATTTACTTTTTACACTAATTACTTTGTTGTTAATAGTTGATTTCTAAATTATTTTTCTTAGCAAAATCCTAACTATTTCATCTTTTATAAGCATATTCCCATGTCGCTGTTTTGTCATGTGTAAACAGAGAACCACATATCAGTACACTGCTTAAAAGCCTCGCTCGACCCAAATTATCTAGCTCAACCATTTGTGGGCAATCCAGTTCACACATATCTAAATAGCCAAAGTTAAATACGATATGGTTGAACAAAAAAGAATGATTTAATCTTATTACTAATATAGCTAAAACATGATTAGTGATCTTGACAGTGATGTCGAAGACTAGATCGAGATTGATCGAATCCTAGGCCTTTAGGTTAGAGGACCACACTTTCTCTTCCCCTTATTCTTCGTATATTTTTTCTTCTCCGCATCTTTTTACTGATTACTACTATTATTCTGTATAACTGCAGTCGTATGTGCCAAATCATAATTAATCAGAGAATAGTCATCTTGTGACATAATGAATGGTTGAAATGTTATCTTTTTTTTTTGTAACACTAATCATTACAACCCTGATTCTTTTCCCTTTTTTTCAACCTACAAGATGCATTTTTATATTCACGCTAACAAAATTATTTGTTTATATTAATGTTTTGAGTGAGTTTATTTTTCAATTATTGTAATGTGATTGTATTCCTATTAAGTTTTAAAAGCGGCCGTTAAGATGTCGACAATCAAGTTATTTGAATTCTGGAAGTAGATGAAAATTGATGAGATGTCGACAATCTAGAGATATTTTTTCTTTTAAATTCTGAAAATACAGATGAAAATTGATGAGTATTGTTTATACATGACTCCTAGTTCGTAAGCATATGATATAAATGTCTTCCCATTTTTTAAGTCTCTGAACATTTTGGTAAATGGTGGAGTACAATGAGAAAATTTGATGGATCTTTTAATTACCGTCGAAATAATATTGTAAGCAGAATTGTTTGATGACAAAAAAATAAAGAACGAGTTGTTTAATTTTCTTAAATATTTGTGTTTAGTTATAACATTCGTACTAGATCATAATCCGTGCAACAACGTAGTTTTATTTTAAATTGGTTAAACAAATTTTATAAATTAATTGAATGTTGTTTAGTGTAAAAAGATATTTTAGTTGCATAATATTTTTTTTTGGCTTAACGTTGTTATAATTGTTTTGTGTAATTTACTTACCAATAATTTGGTTCATATTATAATTGGTTTAATTTTTTTATAATTACTGTTAAGCATTTATTCAGTTAATACACTACAAGAAAACAGGGGGATTCTGATGGCCGAAATCGTCGGAAATTCGTCGGAATCGGTCTATTCCGACGAATTTCCGACGAACCCGTCCGTCGGTATCGTTTCGTCGGAAAAAAAAAATTCGTCGGAATTTCGTCAGAAATTCC
>NC_027754.1:40290355-40295050 GCF_000695525.1 Brassica oleracea var. oleracea | reverse complement strand
TACGGACCTCCGACGACTTTCCGACGAAATTCCGACGGATGTAAAGAAGTCCGTCGGAATTCCGTCGGAATTGTCCAATCCCAAACGGCTATACAACGGTCATATGTATTTGTCGGCAACGGTCACATGGTTCGTCGGAATTCCGTCGGAAAATACCGATGGAATTCCGACGACTTTGCTGTTAATCGGAATGTCGTCGGAATTCCGTCGGAATATACCGACGAACTTCCGACGACTACAACGGTTACATTTTTTATCGGAATGTCGTCGAAAAGTCGTCGGAAAATTCCGACGACTTCATTTTTTTGGATTTGGTCGGAAATTTGTCAGTATTCCGTCGCAAATGTCCGACGACCTTGGTGTCCGTCGGAACCTCCGTCGGAATTCGGTGTGTTTTCTTGTAGTGATAGAAATTTTGAACATTTTTATAATTATATTTATTGTACAATATAATTATTTTTATTGTACAATATAATTATTTTTACTAATTTAATTAATTTGACAATAACTGAGATTATCTCTTAATATCTAAACTTGCAAAAATAAGTAATTTCATAAATTATTTCTCAAATAATTTGAAAGAAAATTGATAAAAAATTATTAAAGGATAAGACATAATGTTTTATATTGTTTGAACACAAGATTAAATATTGTGCTGTTTGGAAATATAAATAGTAATACAATTATTTTTCATAATACCTTTATAATCGATGTGTATTTAATTTAAAATCTTACAAAAAAAGATAGGATCCAAATAAAATGAATGCTTTTTAACGAACATTTGTCCAATCGTTGTATAGAATGACGAAACGTGTGTTCTTAATTTCTTAACTACTTTTAAAATTGTTGAAACATTCATCATTAATGCCAAGTAATCAAATTAAATTGACTTTGAGGAGCATTATTTATAAATTACAATCGACATGTCCTTTATCATATACATATATCATATGTACATATAAGATAGCGCCTTGTATTATTTAAAATTAATATACATGACATGTTAAATTTATAGAATAATTCTCTTGTGCTACATTTTTTTTTTTGTTATACAACATTGATTTACACATAGTATTGTTTCTAAAATATCAAATTTATGACTAAATAGTAGTATTACGTTGATCGCTAAGAACAATAAATCGTTCAAATAAAATAGTTGTATATTTAGTTTTGAAAAAGTTGTATATTTCAGTAGTGTTTTTAACATTGGATCAATTGTTTTAGTTAAATATTAACTAATAATTTTATTGTAAAAATCAATAATATATTTTATAACCCATATGTTTTATTAATTTTTGAGTGTTGGTAACTCTTGGAGTAAATGGAAAAAAATAAAAAAAAGGTGGAAATGAGAGGAAATATAAAAATGAGAAAAGGAGGAAAAGTGAAATAAAAATTTTACGCTGATGAAATTGAGCGTAATAATGTGAGTATGTTTTCTGCTGTGTTTCAAAAGTAAGCAGAGTAAATACAGAATAATGTATTTTACTTGATTGGCAAATAGTCAACGTAATATGGAATAATAAATTTTCCACCTTTTCTTGTTGCGCTATATTAAAGCCTTTGTTTTTTTTAACCAAAGCAGTTTATATAGAAGACAGAGGAATATTTTGGACTTTGGAATTTAGTCTAATATTCTGATTGTTAAGAAAAATGAATTACCCAACTACCACTAGGACCACTCAGAAAATGTTCGATTTTACTGGTTATAATTTTTAGCCTGTTAAAAAGGTGAAATGTGTAAAATAATATGTTCAGGAATTTTAGTTACGTGAATAATTTTTATGTATCGAAAGTCTTATTATATTCAACTTTTTATATCTGATCATCTTTTTGCCATTTATTATTTTATTAAAAGGAATTGCACCCAATAACTCAACAAAAACCAAAATTAACAAACTAACTAAAATCACATTCTCTTTCTTTTATTTTTCTTCCTATCTCTCTCTACCATTTCTCTAAAAACTAATTTTAATTTTTGTTTTGGTTATTTCACAAATAGCCCCTTTTATTAATGAGTCAAGCCCAACGAAACTCAAATACATTAAACATAAAACATAAAACCCGAAACAAAAGACAAACTAAAGAAAACAAACATGGACCTTAAGTCCAAACCACAAACCGTGTGGCGCCATACATTGCCACGCGTCCATAAACTCGCATGGCCACCCACATGTTGAAACCCATCCATCAACAAGATACCCGTCACCCGATCACCACGACCCAACCTACGAGGCTCATGCCGGAGGAGACGAAAACGAACACGTGTTTCGCCGGATCATGCCTGAGCCGGAACCACCTCACCCACCTTCGTTGCCTACACTCTTTCCAACGGAGAACTTCATCGAGACTATCCTGTGATCTCATCCAAAGCCACCTAAACCACCACTGACGACTTTAAAACCACAACCATCTCTTCCTTCTTCACAACCGTAGCCCCTTCAACAAAGAGCTTCAATCAAACCATAACGAGATCTCATCCGTAGAACGAAGTCAAACATCGAAGGCAAGAGAATCGCACAAAACATGAACCACAATCTAAGACAGAATCATAGCCGGCCACCCAACACCGGAGAAAACAGCAAGGGTGCTAGAGACAAGAGCTGGCGATAAACAGTGTTGAATAATCCACCGCCTCCCGAAGACAAAGTCGGGCGACCACCATCTGAGGTGCGACGCCAAAGCCAGAAACTATACAATCGAGAAAACGGAAAAAGGCTAAAGCAAAGAGTCCGACCGACGCCGTGGCTGAGAAAGCCCACCGACATCGGTCGGAGATGAAGAAAATGATCGAAAAAACCCTTTTTCTTTCTCTTCTCTCTAAGTTTTTATTGACTTTAATTCGACACGGAAAAGTCGATTCAAATTTCCCAAAAAAAGGAAATTTGCCAATATGGAACTAAATCTCTAAAGTATTACCCCCTTAAAACAAAATTAACTTTTGTCACATTTGGACATTGGCTACCTTTTTTGTATATAAAAATTCATATAAATTTTTTTACAAAGCAAAAAAATATGGAAAAATAGTTAACTTAATGTTGACAAGCATGTGCATGTGAGAAAGATATTTTTGACATCAAAAGATGTTTACATAATAATTTGAAAAATTGGCTAAATGTGCTTGTAAACCATATCTACCATCTACGGCGGTTTAGAAAATGTAATCTAAAAGACACACAATGTTCTAAAGCATGTAGGCTGCACATTATAACAAAAACGTATTCATCTACAAAGGCAGAATATGAAATTCACGATTTCCTCTATGCTCTATATTTCAGGTAGATTTAAAACACTAAACAATGTCATCTCATCAACCACGCTAGAAAATATAATCTAAACATTTCCTTTTTATCAACCACGCCAGAAAATACAATCTACAACATGTCTTTATATCTACGACAGTAGTATACTCCATCCTACTTATTATTATATTTTCTAAATTGGTAGAATGCAAGTTCTTTAACGGTTAGTAAACAAAATCCGAAAATCTTGCTAAAAAGGTTATGAAATATACTCTAAATCTTTTAAATATTTTTTTTCCTTTTTTAATTTGTTATTTTTCTTAAATTGTGGTCTTCTTCATAGTTGTCTATCACGATTTCTTCTTTTTTCTTCTTCTCTAGTTTTTTTTCTATCTAAACTATGGATTCACAAAAAAAGGTTGAATGGTGTGACAAAGAGAAGAGCAATGGAAATGGTGTTCGCTTTTCTTTGGTGGATTTTGTGAAGGAGGGTCAACATTTTATTTCGAAAACTTTTTTGAAGGCAGCATTCGAAATATGTGCAATGAAACATAATTTCGACTATAAGCTTGTCAAATCGGATAAAAAAAGTGTGGTACATTCGTTGCGCAGATGATGATTGCAGCTGGCGTGTTCATGCAGAGGGCTTAATTAACTGGTTCATCTTATTTTATCACCAAAAAGTATGTACCTCGTCATTCATGTGCTCCATCCAGAAGGAACGGTTCTGTTCGGACAGCTTCAGCAAAAACAATTGGTACTCTGATTATGCATATGTATGAAACTGCCAAAGAAGGACCGAGATCTAATGATATAGTCCAGTATATGCGTTCAGAACATGGAGTTGAGATATCCTATTCTTTGGCATGGGATGCACGTGAGTATGCAATCAACAAAGTGAAAGGCCTTCCAGAGGAAGGCTATGAAAAAATTTCCAAATACTTGCACATGATGAGGGAAGCTAATCCAGGGTCACACACGTCTTATGAAAGGTATTCTAAAGGGAGATTCAGATTCCTCTTCATCTCCTTTGGTCAGAGTCTTCGCAGTTTCTATGCTGCAATTCGGAAAGTTATTGTTGTGGATGAGACGTTCTTGAAGAGCAAATACAAAGGGGTATTACTGGTGTCCCTGAAGATGCTTGGACTGTTCCATCTCATGTGGAGCAGACGAAAGTCCTTCCTCCAAAGTCTAGACGAGCTGCAGGTAGAAGAAAGAAACGCAGATACGAGACAGCCGAAGATAAGATCCGTTCGTCACAAGGAAATCAATGCTCTAAAGGTTGCAAATGCAGCCGATGTGGGATTCGAGGGCACGATAGGAGAACATGTGATTGAGCAATGTAGGATACTCAGTTCGTTTCATGCAAGCTTTGTTTATGTTGATTTATGCAAGTTATGTTTCCGGTTTTTTTTTGGTTACTATGTTTCAGACTTTATGCAAGTTCTGTTTA
>NC_027754.1:40276784-40290306 GCF_000695525.1 Brassica oleracea var. oleracea | reverse complement strand
AAAATGTTTCATCTTTGTTCATCTTGATTTATGCAAGTTATGTTTCATGTTTTTTAGGATACTATGTTTCAGCTTTGTTCATCTTGATTTATGCAAGTTATGTTTCATGTTTTTTAGGATACTATGTTTCAGCTTTGTTCATCTTGATTTATGCAAGTTATGTTTATGCAAGCTTTATTCATCTTGATTTATGCAAGGTATGTTTCAGAGACTATGAAAGTTATGTTTCACGTTTTTTAGGATACAATGTTTCAGAGACTATGAAAATTATGTTTTTTTGACGTTGTTCTGAACACGACAATAAAACTGGAAATCAGATTGGTTCAATCTTTGAAAATGTAACTTGAATCAGAGAACCATTACAATATCAATCACATTTAGACCAGAGACATAACAAACTGAAAAGGGTTCCTACGCAACCTACATCAAGCGAATGCTTATGGTTCATAACTTCTTCCTGCACTGTCTTCTTCATGGAAATTCTCAGATCTTCAATTTCCTCATCAACTCTCACCTGATATAGAAAAGTACATTACAAAATAGTCAATCTCACGTGTCATCATCATTAGTTCATACAAGCGGATATACAACATATCACAATACAAGGACATTACAACAAAAGATAATTCATCCTACGTATTACAAAAGAGTCAACATAGCAAAATACATAGAGAAGTATATTACAGAGCTTCATTTTTTGGTTACTTTTCTTACTGGCTGAGGGCTACGACGAACCGGAGGAGGATCCACATTTGCAGATGCCTTGACTTTTCTCTTTGCTGCTGGAGGACCCGTACTATGAGATGATTGTCCTTGGTCTTTCCCAAGTGTTGCTGAAGGAGACAGAATCTCAGATGCATTACCTTTTCCCACTGTATCAGATAGACCCTTAATCTAAGAGACTTGTTCCTTGAGTTGAGCCACCTCATTGGCAACGTTGTCAAAACGCTCATGGATGTCCTTCTGCACCACTTCCTTAAAAGAGTTGAAATAAGCGGTGAACAAACCTTCAATGAAGGTCTTCATTTCACCGGGGACACCATTGTTGTGTTCAGCCGCCCGTTGACACAGCAGTTGTTTCTTTCGAGACTCGGCACCAGGATCAATTAGCTAGTGCTTGCCTCTTTTCGCAGCAACAGCCGGTAACTCTGCAACATCAGCCGGTTCCTCCACATGTGTTTCTGTGACATCTTCATCCTATCAGGAATCAGAAAGGTCCATATGTGCAGGCAAAGCCTCAACTTCCCAATCGAATTGCTTACAGTCTTATTTGGCATTGATCAATTCAACAATACGACTAACTCTTCCGTCCTTCTTTTCATCTTCCGTAACGAACTCAGTATTATCAATCACATCGAAATCGCCAGTAGATGATATAAATGCTAACACCTCTCCCTGCAAGAACAAACGAAACAATAAGCATACATTGTTCAATTATTGAACTCAATATTAATAGAAGAAAGATCAGTTACCTTATCGAAGTGGGATTCTAGGCTGGTGATATCTTGGTAGGATACTTTTCCACTACCTTTCTAATTTCTACATCTCATTTTCTTCATGTTTGCTGTGATCTTTTTACCCACCATAGAACCAATGTCTGGAATTGCCTCCATAATCCATATCTGAAACGCATATGAGAATCCATCTAACACGTAGCTGTTCTTCGTATGCACATCTTCCCTTGCTATGAGTATTGATGCAATCAGCTCATCATAAGCGCGAAGACCTCAAGGATACATCCTCAATTTCTCAAAATCCATCACCAAACGGATGTATTCTTGAGGGATATACACTTTCCAATCCTTAGCCATGAGGAATGATTGTATAATAGACAGATACACTCTGTCCATATACGTCCACTCATTACAGACTTTAAGGAGCTCATCCCTTATAGTATATAAGTTGATCTTCGCATTGGTCTTCAGCGCATTGCTCCAGAACCCCTTATCATTCTTCCAGTTAATGAAGTCTACGTCGGGTTCCTCTTTGTACTTCAATCCAGTCACAGCATAAAATTCTTGCATAGAAAACCTAAGACCCCTCTTCGCAAAAAGAAACCACAGCTCGTGAAGCTTGGAAACCCCGATCTGCTTGCACATGAAGCTGTGAATAATCTTCCCTGAGTAGATGAGCTTGTTCTCTATGATCGCCAGAAGCGGACCAAAGACATGGTCTTTCAAAACTTCCTCATACTCATCATTCAGAGCAACCTTTACCGCCTCCAGAAGCGTCTGTCTATATGTGTTGTTAATCTTATCAATCTGTGTCTCAGCTCCTTCTTGAAGAATGCATTTAGGAAACTGGTGAGCCATTCCTAAAAAACATGAATTCCATAAGTTAACAGCAAACCAAATATAACCATCTCACATTTACTAGTCTATTAGACAATTCAAAACTACATAGAAACACAATTCGAAACAAATAAACATAACGAACAAACAAAAAAAAAATTGTAAAGGGGATTTCAAACACTAACCTTCAAATTGTCGGAACCGAGATGAAGGAAGAGCAAAAGAAAACAACTGTGAACCTAATCGTCCTTAGTCGGGGAGGAGAAGCTACTCCCGAGCTTGAACAGCTCCTATCGTCGTCGGCGGCGGAGATAACAACGACAATCTAACTGGTGGCTCTGAAAGAGGAAATACGTAAGAAGGAGGAGGGAGAAGAGATGTGACGACTCGTTGAAGCTCTCCGACGAATCAAGAATCTCAGAGGCGGAAGGTGTCGACGGCGAGAAAGAAATCGTCTCTCGATTGAGAAAGAGAGTCGGAGTGAACGAGATTGATATGTGGGAATATTTTACCCTATTTTTATTCAATTAAGTTTGTAATTTTTAATTCATATAATTTTTTTTTAATTTTATTAAGTATATTGTAAAGAAAAGAACAAAACAGTATTTTCAATAGGGATTAGTTCTATACGGACAAGGATTAGTTCTATACGGACAAGATTTGTGGATTTAGTACTAAGGGGACAATACTTTAGAGATTTAGTTCTATATTGGCAAATTTCCTTTTTTTTTAATCTGATATCCATTCAAAACGCACATACTGATTAATTTAAATCTAAAAATTGCCGCTGTTAATTTATCATCCCAAGGGAAAATTATCGTGTAGTATGTGTTTCTGTATGGTTGAAGCGATTGAATAACCGTGTCTAAGCCCTTTATTACATTTTTATAATAAATGTGGGTAGCAAAAATCGTGGTTCATACACTTCCATGAATCCGTAATGAAAGTGGTGTGGTGTTGTGTCACCGTCGTAGAGCTTTCAGCAATATCCACTCTCGGGATGAAACGAGGTTTGCGGTGCTATTGTGGGCTTTGGAAAGTATGGGAAGCCAAAGATTGTGGCAGGGGAGTTTTCGGAGCTGATTGGTGCTGTGGACCGCCCTCAAGCGTGGCCATCTTTCCTTCATCAGGTTGGAGAGATTGAGTTGGGAAAGGCTAGAATTGATGGCTGTCGCTTGTTGGTGGTGACTAGGAAAGAAAACAGAGGAGGTACTTTCATTGCACAAAGTGTTACTAAGCAGGGTTTGTTGAGATCTTATGCTCAGATTGGTCATCTTCCATGGTTGTTTGAGTTCTTAGTCAATGAAAACCGTTACCTCTGATTGTTTGCTTTCCTTATTTTTGGGTTGAGACGGGTAGTGATGTTGGTGTATCATGATGTGTCTGGTTTTTTGGTGTAAGTATGGGAGATAGAGGAGTTGCAGGTTTGTTGTTTGTCTTCTTACTGCAATATTTGAGTCTGTAGGTCTGGGTTTGAATTCTCAATTATCAATGGAAATTGGTGGAAAAAAAATACACTTCCAAGAATCCTATTGGGAAAACAAGATAATGATACAGAAATTTCACGTTTGAGCGAGTCCATGTTTGAGTGCGACACTTTTAATGTGATCAGAGTCTTCATCATAATTTAATACACAATCTAGATTTTAACCCGCGCTAAAGCGCGGGATATTTTTTTGGTAAATTTTTTATATAATCGCATTTTCTCTTTATTTAAAATATGTCTGGACATAAAATTTGTAACCGAAAGTCCAACCAAACTCAAACTAAAAAAACGTGATCAGTATCCAATCCGAAATATAAGAAATCCCATAATAGATCTTATAGTGTGGTACATCAAATATCCGAACCCGAACGAAAAACCCAAAAAACCAATAAAAATCCAAAAACCGACCAAAATTCTAAATCAATCGCAAATATAAATATATGAAACTTAACTATGTACTTCAATATTCAATTCTATATTTATTTTTAAATTATATATAAAAATAAGTATTTAAATTTTTAATGAGTACCTTAAATATCCAATCCTATTTCTTACGTTTTGCTTTTCAATTTTGGATTTAACTTCAGATATATCCAAACCCATATAACCTAAATCGAAACAATATATTGTTACTTTATGGATTTTAGATGTGATACAATTTAGAAGTAAAACCTATGTGTTATATCTGAACTTGTTTTGTACTTACAAATTTAACGGAATGAGATCTAAGATGTGAAATAAATTAGAATCAAAATTCCAAAATCTCAATTCGTATCGCAACGGGTACATGAACGCTCAAGCATAACTTTAAGTATGTTTTATGTTTTGTTCAATTAATTTTATATTTGATAAATATTTTATGTGTTGGAATAACCTAGGGGTGTTCAATCCGGATATCGGTTCGGTTTCGGTTCGGTTTTTTCGGTTTTTCGGTATTTCGGTTAGTAAAATACAACTACCATTCTAAATCCATATTTACTTCGGTTCGGTTTGGTTTATATACCGTCGGTTTTTGGTTTATTCGGTTTTATACCAAAAAACATAATTATTTATTTTGGAATCATATTATATGAATTTTAGAGTCATGTTATCAACACATTCATTTATTAAAAAACATTATATGTTTAAATAAAAGAAGAAAAATAAAAAATGTTTCTATCATCTAATAAAATAATCAAATCTATAATTAAAATCAAAGCTCAAAATTTTGATAATAAAAATAAAAAACAAAAAATAAAACAGAAGCACGAAGCACAAAATAAAAAAATTTCTATTCTTTCATATTTAGCATTCATCAAAGTCATGTTTCTTCTATTAAACATGAAACTCTATTCGTTTATAGATAAAAAAAATTGTGAAGAATTTCCACTAATTGTTATCATCAACTTTATAATCTTTATTTCAATTTAGTCAATGCTAAATTAAAGCAAAAAGATCAAAAGAAGACTAAGAAAATAAGAAGCATGTTTGCGATGAATTGTTATTTAATTATAGTTCAAGTGTTTTACAAATCAGGACTATTTTATTATTGTAAAAAATATGGTAATAATTATTAGTAAAAAAGTAACTTATGATTTTCATACGTCGTTATAAAATATATACATATTTACATGTTTCTATTTTTTGATCGGTTTTATTCGGTTTATTCGGTTTTATCGGTTATATACCGAACCATATCCAAATCCTACGGTTTTTTAAAAATCATATCCATTCGGTTTGTATGGTATATACCAAATCCAAACCATATTATCTATTTCGGTTCGGTTCGGTTCGGTACGGTTCGGTTTTGCCATATTGAACAGCCCTAGAATAATCCGTAAAACTATACTCATAAAAAATATCAATGATAACATGTTCCAACATATCATTAAATATTAACGACTATCACTATTTATTTTATCAAATACATATATATATATATATCTAATTTTAATACTTTATGTATAAAAAATTATATTATTATGTATTTGGTGAGAGTTTAAAAAAATTATACATTATGACTATCAATGTATATTATAATTTACAAAAATACATACATCTATCGACCATCATTATATAACATTTGTTGGGCTTCATCAACTACCCCATATTATGACATTTGTCGGGTTATCCATACCATCTCAAGTTTGAATAATAGAATGACCTTTTGATTTAAGAAAAAAAAACTACCTCATATTAAATTATGTTTTATAATCTTTAAATAATATCCCATTTTATGACCCCGGTTAAAATATTTTTTGGGTCCACTGAATAATTTTTTTTGGGTTTGTCGCCTAGTTTCTAAGCACATTCTCAACTATGTATTTATCTATGCATTAGTGCCAGCTCATTTCATATTACTGTCAATTGTTATAGTTATCTTAACAGAATCTACCCAACTAATACGATTAAAACATTGTTTTGCTCCAAAGATTCACAGTATATTCTTCAGCGAGTTATAATAAACAAAACAATCGCAAACCTTAACTAAGTCTAGCTAAAGATGTATAATCAAAATAAAAGAAAAACTTTACAAATTCATAATAAGAAGGGATATAAACATTGTTACATATTTGATTTTTTGAATTAACCACGGTGTCGGACGACCTAGGTCAACCGACTATGTATGTGGATTCTATGAGTACAATCTTAAATTATTTGGTGGCCAACGGGGTCAAACTACAGATTTACCGTATTAGGATAATCCCTCGAGTGTCAATAGTCTAAGGTCCGTTGGTTTACATATTTGATTTTTAGCGGTGAAATTGTCACAGAGCTAATTTGTGAGTAACTATGAAATATAGAACCAATTTCGTATATTTTTATCATGAATCCGATCTTCCGTAGCATATTTATTTCGAATATAAATAGGTGTCACCGTTTCAACTCATGGTCTTGCTTTTCACCATTACACTGCATGATGATTGTTTCTTTGTTACGTTTAGTCTTTAAATTTGAGGTCTTTCAAACAATCAAACTAGATTTTGAGTTTGGATGTTTATATAGGCTTTAATTTTGTTTCCTCGTGAGTGTATTATGTATGCCTGCTTTTCTTTTTCTTGTTTAGGTTCAGGTTCACGTCTCCGTATATCTTTATTTCTTCTTCGTGTATCGTCCGTGTATTTATCAATAATAAATTGTATCTGAAAAAGATATGATTGGGTGAATGGTTTTTCGAAACATTTGGCATTAGATCCAATGTTTACCTATAAGATAAAAACTCTTAACCCTTTCTAAGAAGGAAGAAGACAAAACACATAAAACACTAACAAGTTCATCATGTTAGTATATACGCAGTATCATAGATACAATTATGTAAATCTCATTAGTTTCCATATTATCTCTTTGTATTGATACGAGTGTATTTCGTGACTTGCTCACCACTCCTCTTGTAGCTGTATATAAGCAATTGCTTAATCTTAATAATAGGCAGGTCGAATACCTTCTACATGGTATCAGAGCACTACAAAAGATCCTAATTATTATTTTTTTTCCCTCTGCACTTACGTTCTTTGTTTCTCTTTCAATGGAAACCAACTCTGCCGCAATCACACCAGTTTACAGTGGTGCTGATCCAAAAACACCGTTGATCTCAGTCAACATGTCGGGGATTACTAAGCTCTCCTCCTCGAACTATCTTACTTGGAAGATCCAAGTCTACGCTCTTCTTGAGGCGCACGAACTCCATGTCTTTCTAGAAGACACCGCAATTCCAGAGGCCACAATCCCAACTGATGATGCGACTACTCCAAACCCTTTGTTCCTGGTGTGGAAACGTCAAGACAGGATGCTCTACAGTGCCATTCTAGGCACTCTCTCTCTCAGTGTTCAACCGGTTGTGGCACGAGCAGGTACAACACGAGAGATCTGGCAAACTCTGGCCAATACGTATGGTAAACCATCTCGTGCGCATGTCAAACAACTCAAACAGCAACTGAAGCACATCACCAAAGGGAGTCAATCTGTTTCTGAGTACATGCGCAATATACTCACCAAAACTAACCAACTTGCTCTTCTCGGCGCGGCCTATGAGCATGAAGATCTGCTTGACATTACTACTGATGGTCTTGGTGAAGATTTTCGTGCAATAACTGAGATGGTAAATGGCCGTGATGTACCAATCTCGGTTGAGGAACTTCATGAGAAACTACTGAACCGTGAGAATGCTCTTGCCACAGTTCAAGCTGCTACACCAGACTCCATGCCCATCACGGCCAATGCAGCACAATTCCCTCACCAGACAGCACCGCGTCCGGTCTCATCTCATCGAGGTGGTGCTTCTCATGCTCGAGGAAACTATCGCAACGCTAAGCCGTATCTCGGTAAGTGCCAAATCTGTGGTACACAAGGGCACAATGCTAGAAGATGCCCTCAATTTATGCAAGTATCACCGGCTCCTTCACAGTTTCGTGGCACACCTCAGTGGTATCAACAGCCACAACAGATGCCTCCTCCACAATGGACACCACAAGCGCACTACACCACTGCGTCTCCATCTGAATCAGCTCAATCTTGGTTACTAGACAGTGGGGCGTCACACCACATTGCTTCAGATCTCCAGAACCTCTCTCTCCACACACCTTATAATGGGAATGATGATGTAATGATTGGAAACGGCACGGGTCTGAACATCACTCATACTGGTTCATATGTTCTACCCTCAAATTCTCGTTCTCTATCTCTTACTGATGTTTTGTGTGTTCCTCAAATGAAGAAGAACTTGATTTCAGTCAACAAGCTATGTCGGACTAATAACGTTATGGTTCAATTGTGTCCATTTACATTTCAGGTGAAGGATCTCAGCACGGGGGCAACACTTCTCAAAGGCAAGGCCAATGATGGAGTGTATGAGTGGCCGGTGACTCCTTCTTCTTTCATTCATGCTTTTCCCTGCATCAAGTCATCACTTTCGACTTGGCATTCCAGACTCGGGCATCCCTCACCACCGATTCTGCATCATATTATTTCAGCTTTTTCACTTCCTGCTTCATCCTTATCAACATCTCTGTTTTGCAATTCTTGTTCTATTAATAAAAGTCATAAACTTCCATTCTCAAAAACTTCTATTTCTTCGTCTGGTCCACTTGATGTTGTATTCTCAGACGTCTGGACTGCTCCAAGCTACTCTATAGATGGATTTAAATACTATATTATCTTTGTTGATCACTTTACAAGATATATATGGTTTTATCCTCTTAAGCTAAAGTCTCAGGTCATACAACTCTTTCCTACCTTCAAAGCACTGGTCGAGAATAAGTTTGATGCCAAGATTAAAACACTCTACTCTGACAATGGTGGAGAATATGTTGGTCTGCGACCCTTTCTTGCAGCTTAAGGCATTACTCATCTCACTACTCCACCACACACACCAGAGCACAACGACATTGCCGAAAGGAGACATCGTCATATAGTTGAAACATGCATGTCTCTGCTCACTCATGCTAAGATGCCGGTTAAGTATTGGTCTTATGCGTTCATGACGGCTACGTATCTGATCAATCGAATGCCGACGCCAACCCTGGAGAAGAAGTCTCCATTTCAGCTTCTATTCAACACGGCTCCAAACTATACGAAGCTGCGTACCTTTGGTTGTCTCTGCTATCCGTGGTTACGACCTTATGGTGAACATAAATTCAGTTCCAAATCTACTCCATGTGTGTTCCTTGGTTATTCTCTAACTCAAAGTGCTTTCTTGTGCTTAGATATTCCAAATGATCGTATATATACTTCTCGTCATGTTTTATTTCATGAGAGTATATTTCCTTTCTCACAAAAACAAGTTTCTTCTTCTCCTGTTTCTGAACTTACTCCTTCTTCAGCTTATCGCTCAGCTACTTCTGTTCCGATCTATCACCCGCCACTCATTCCTGCTACGCCCCTGAACTTGGATCCTTCCCCACCGTCTCCGACGCCGGCTACAATGACTGAATCAGAGGAGACTGTCTCTTTGACAGAACCGACGATAGTTCCTGAACCACCAGCTGTAGTGCCTTCTCACTCAATGACAACACGAGCCAGAAACAATGTTCGCAAGCCAAATCCAAAATATGGGCTTACAGCTCAACTGGGTGAAGTCGAACCTCGTACTCTATCTCAGGCTATGCAAGATGAACGGTGGCGTCGATCTATGGGTGAAGAAATGGATGCTCAGATTCGTGAAGGGACTTGGGATCTCACTCCACCACCGGTGGATAAAAATATTGTGGGATGTCGATGGATTTACACTATTAAACGTAATCCTGATGGTTCTATTCGCAGGCTTAAATCACGCTTGGTGGCAAAAGGGAATCATCAACAACATGGACTAGACTTTCATGATACTTTCAGTCCAGTGATCAAGCACGCTACTATCAGACTTGTTCTTGGTGTTGCAGTTGCTCGTAACTGGCCTCTTCGACAACTGGATGTTAACAATGCGTTCCTCCAAGGCAAGCTTCATGAAGAAGTCTACATGGTTCAGCCACCGGGCTTTGTTGACAAAGACAAACCACACTATGTCTGTCGGTTAAAGAAGGCAGTGTATGGGCTCAAGCAGGCTCCACGTGCATGGTACAATGAACTCAGGAAGTTTCTTCTCAGTATAGGCTTTGTGGCGTCTCTTGGTGACACATCTCTTTTCATCCTCAAATCGGGTACACAGTTTGTCTAAATTCTTATCTATGTAGATGACATTGTTGTAACAGGAAGTTCACCAACGATGATTGATGAGTTCATAGCCACTCTCTCCTCACGGTTTTCATTAAAAGATCTTGGAAACCTCTCCTATTTTCTTGGACTTGAAGCATCAAGAACATCTTCAGGTCTACGACTGACGCAACAGCGCTACATCTCTGATTTGCTTCATCGCACAAAGATGGACAATGCCAAACCAGTGGTCACTCCGATGTGTTCTTCTCAGATTCTGACAGCTTATCTTGGTACTCCGCTTACTGATCCTACACAGTTTCGAGCTACTGTCGGCAGCTTGCAGTATCTAGGTCTCACACGACCAGATATAGCATTTGCGGTGAATCGTTTATCACAGTATATGCATCAACCTACAGATATACATTGGGAGGCAGTCAAGCGAGTCCTTCGATATCTGGCTGGTACTGTTACTCATGGAATCTTCTTCTCTGCTTCAACTCCCTTGACTCTTCATGCATACTCCGATGCTGACTGGGCTGGCAATAAGGATGATTACACTTCCACGGGTGCTTACATTGTCTATATTGGCAAGCAACCTGTCTCGTGGGCTTCTCGTAAACAGAAAAGTGTGGCCAGGTCGTCCACGGAAGCAGAATACCGTTCGGTTGCAGACACCGCAGCTGAGCTTCGCTGGATTCACTCGGTCGCCAATGAACAATGTATTCCACTCACTGGTACACCGACGATCTTCTGTGACAACATAGGTGCAACTCAGCTTTGTGCAAATCCTGTTTTCCACACACGTATGAAACATGTGGTTCTTGATTATCATTTTATCCGAGAACAAGTCCAACAACGAGCTCTTCGGGTCTCGCATGTCTGCTCTGCTGATCAACTAGCAGATGCTTTGACGAAGCCATTACCTCGATCACGATTTCAGAGTCTTGTGGTCAAAATTGGACTTACCTCAGGACGTCTATCTTGAGGGAGGATGTTAGTATATACGCAGTATCATAGATACAATTATGTAAATCTCATTAGTTTCCATATTATCTCTTTGTATTGATACAAGTGTATCTCGTGACTTGCTCACCACTCCTCTTGTAGCTGTATATAAGCAATTGCTTAATCTTAATAATAGGTAGGTCGAATACCTTCTACACATCATAGTTGACGAAAACGTATATTATTTTTTGATATATATAAGCGTATAAAACTAACCAAGTTGCTTTGGTCTAGTGGTATAGGAGCTCCCGCTGGAGTGCCCGCTCCTGGGTTCGAGCCTTGGCCACTGCGGAATTTACATGTGGGCTGCAGCACCCGAGATCGAAGACCGTTACACGGTGAGCCACATGGTGACGCCCTGGCAGCGTCTATGCTCACTTCGGTCTCTATTCTGGACCACTTCGGTGGAGCCAGGATACTCGGTTAGCAAAAAAAAAAAAAAACTACCAAACGTGAAATATAACACCAATAATAAGTGAGACTGTAGAAAACAAACAAAAAGTGGGAAAAAGGGGGAGGGAGGAGGGTCCAACACCAGAAGAAGAACGTACTATAAACTTAAAGAAAAAAGCGAGAATCTAAAACTGATATGTGTCTAATACCCATGACAGAAGCGTTGCACCAAAAGTCCCTCCACGGTCCAACATTGTACGGAGTCTTATGGACAAGTGAAATTATTTAACAGGATTATTGATTACTGATTTGCAAAAGCAACTCCATCCTTGCACGAAGAGAGAGTTCTCATAAACAATAAAAAATAATATACAAATATTTATATTGATGTAGTTCTCCAACCAGAGATCGGGAAACCCCATTAATGTATATATTTTGAAAACTCTTTCAAACTAGAGATCAGTAGGATTACTACAAAATTTTGAATTCAAATAATTTTGAATTATATTAATATTAAAATTTTGAAAACCATTTTCTGATAAATAACCAAAATATGTCTAGTTTCAGAAATATTATTTATTTATCTTTAGAATTGAGTTCTTCCAAACTATTATTTATCAATAAATTTTAAATATTATTTGAATTAAATATTCATTATTTAATTTATATATCTTATTTATTAATAAATTATAATAAATTTTAAAATGTATGAGATTATACATACAAAAAAATGAATAAAATATATAGTTTTATGAATAATAATTAAATTTACATAATTTTTTTAAAAAAATAGTAAATATTAGGAAAAATATTGAGAATTTGTTAAAAATAAAATCAGTTAAAATATTTGTTTATGACAATATACATATTAGAAATGTATCATTCAATTGATGATGTATTTGTTTTTTTAAGTTATATAATTAAAATACCAACAATATTTTTTAAAAACTCAGCGGTGTCCGGCGGTCGAAGCCCAACCGACATATTCCCACCGACTAATTCTATGAAGATTTGATCCGCAATGAAATTCAGATATCTATATCGTCTAGCTACACAAGCAAACATATCTGATATGATATATTTGGAATTTGGAATTTGGAATTTGGAATGTTTAGCACTTTTCCATACTTACCGTATTAACCGCGCTTGTCTGTCTGGTTAATGTTTCCTTTCTGAGAAATTCAGTTGATTTATCTCCACTAATGATGTTCTTAAGTTGTGGAATTAGCATCCAATTCCCATTAAATTAATTTGTGTTTAAAGTAGGTCGTAGATATATCTGTAAATATCGTTTGTAATATATTAGAATTATAAGGTGGGGTTTGTAAAACTGAGAGGGGCTCTATATATCCCCTATATATTAATTGAGGAACATTTGAAAAGATGTAACCTCAATTTTGTATTAATTAAAATAGGTCCCAATGCATAGGTGGCACTCAATTAGGTAGTCAATTACATTCAATTGAAAAATAAGTAGGTCCACATTCGATTTTTATATGTTTTTAGATACATAAGTTGGTCAAACTATATGATATAATGATATGATATGTTATTTTCTTTCCTTAAATCAAACCTACGGAATTACCATAAATGACTAATATATATATATGAAAATTAATGATTTTAATAATAAAGATTTGATAACAATTTATATCTCCTCCATCATTTTTTGTTTAATTTTATATTATTAAAATAAATTAAACAATCAAATTAGCTATAAAAGTAAAATTTAGATTTTTTC
>NC_027754.1:40248374-40275650 GCF_000695525.1 Brassica oleracea var. oleracea | reverse complement strand
ATATATATATATATATATACTAATGATTTAAAGCAACAAGATTGGCTGATCAATTTAGTTGTCCAGTTGAAATCTTTCAAAAGTATGTGAAAGACTAAAGTCAAAGTAAATATGGATTTAGAATAGTAGTTATATTTTACTAACCAAAATACCGAAAAAAACCGAACCGAATCGAAACCAACCCGATATCTGGATTGAACACCCCTAATCCAAATGAAGCCAAACTATTGTTTCATTCTCCAAAATATAATAAAAATAATAACTTAATTCCGCGCAAGCTTATCCTAGTACAAGAGTAAATAATAGAAAACGACAGTTATCGCGAGGTGAGAGTTGTTGCGACATACCTAAACAATTTAAGCCAATAAGTGCTGGAAGTCAGATGTCAAAATGTTTCATTAAATATAAAACGGTAAACAGAATGTTTTAGTAAGACTACAAGCAATGGAGGTGTTGAAACTTTAATTCAACTTTAATGCATGTGTTGAAAGGAGAGTTGAATCATAGGTGGATTAATCATAGTTGAATCATTTCATATTATCATTGGAGTTAAAAATTGAGGTTCGAAGAAGAAAGAGAATGAAGTAACTTATTTTGTTTTTTCCACCTCCATTATTTGATGTCATTTATTTCATAGTAAATTAATTTTTATATTTATATTTTAATCATAAAATTTCATCATTTTCCGTACTCTATTAATAGAAATTTGTTTCATTTTATTTGGACATATATTTATAAATAGAGATTAATCTCATTCATTTGGTGTTTTAAAACTTTTTTTGTTAAATAAATTCCAATAACAATTTTTTTAACAATTTTAATTTTGTATTGTATAAAAATAGTTAAGAATATGAATATAAATACGAAATAAATTAAAAGTATTTAAAACTATATAACTTTTGTTATAAACTTAATTATAATCAATGATATTATTTTTAAATGTTATTTATTATTTTAAAATATAAATATTAAAATATTTTAAAAAATTTCAAGTTTAATATTATAATATATTATTAACAATAAAAGAAGATGAAAATATGAAATAAAAATAGTGGGATAGAGTGTTGAATTTTATTAAACAAAACTATTGTAGGTAAAAAAAATTAGATGGTTGTTGAATTATGATGTGGAAGAAAGAGAAGATGATATGGAATATAAAAAGTATAGTTTAGGATGTTAAAAAATTCTGACCATTGTACATAGTCTAATGTATGCTGGTGTGGGAGTTGCTAACACGTAGACACAGGTAATAATACGTAGACGAAAAATGACGGAGAGGAGGACCACAGGACCATCGATGCATGTGTTATGTGTATATGTTATAATTATATACATGGTCAAGAAAATTGGTCCCATGTTTAAATTTATGGGGACATTATTACTTGTTCATAGAGCAATATAAAGTATAAACTTATACCTTACTAATCTCCAGTTCTGTCGCCGAAATAGTTTTGCCCGTTGTACTTTCAAACTTCTTTTCACAGGATAACGGGGATTTTTAAGTTAAGATCATGATTATCGGGGGTTCTTAGGATGAAGTTCTTATCGAAATATAAAAATCCGTTTCTTAACTTTTAATTAAAAAAGCTAAGAGACGGATTTTTATATTTCGCTAAGAACCTCACCCAAAAAAACTCCAATAATCATGCTCTAAGGTTTACAATTTGAATTTAAAGTGTCTATAGTTGGGTTGACAAAAAAAAAAGTGTCTATAGTTCTCTTTCTGTTTTTTTCCGTGTTTTTATACCTTTCTGGCTTTTTCTATCTTAAATAGCATCTCTCTTATATACTGAAGAAGCGTTGTAAGAATTATATATATATATATATATTTATGGATGATTTCCCTAAATGAAACAAGTTTCAATACATTATATGTTTATCTTCAAACAATCTATTAGAAATATTATATCCCACGTCAAAAATTTAAAGATTTTAACGAATATATAAAAGGTTAGAGCCAATCCATTTACAACCAATTGATTTTAAATTGGAAACCTATTATAAATCTGAATTTAACAGGTATCAGAGTCTAAATTCTAAATACTCTAAATCTTTAAATAATATATATAAGTTTAGGATCAATTCACTTACTATCAATTAGTTTTAAATTGAATGTCCATAATAAACTTGAATTTAACACAATAAGATATATTTGTTGATTTAAATGGTAAATATATCATTCATTTGTTAGTAGTTTGGTGTTTAATTCGTTAGTCAGTAAGTAGGTAATTTTTATAATTTGTGTAAACACTAAACAATATAGCTTATACCCATATATAAAACCCATATCTAATAATGCAAATTTGAGTTTTGTATTTTGATTGGATCGATACAGCTTGTCAAATTTCCTTCGCATTTTTAAATTATTTTTGAGCAAGTGCTCTAGTTCGTTTCTTCAAAACTTCTTCCACCATCGGTTCTGCTAACAGTAGAGTATATTCTCTCCATTCGGCGGGTCATCTAGGCCATCAGTTAAGCCCATTAGTATTCATCATGGGCCTTAAGAAATGAGAGTTTGAATCAATGCAAATATTTTCTTTATGTACAGACATAATTAAGGATGATGTCAGGAATCAGGAACATGATCAGAAGAAGTTTGGTTCTGATTTAGAAGGTTGAACCAAATGGAGTGAAGTATCATATGAAACACATCGTATCTTCTAGGTTTAATGCTCCACAAGAAATGTTTCTGAACCATCTTCACGTTCATCTGCATCTTCAGATATCTCCTCATTGGAATCTCCAATAGTATCTCCTTAAGCCGTGGAATCTCCTTCTCCGGCAGAACCACCGAGAACGCAGACCAATCAAGCAACTCGCTGAACGGCAAGACGAAGTTATCAGGGATGATTACGGGTACGCACTCGTAGTATATAGCCTCAACGATTCGTGGACTGTTCACTTCGTAACCCATTGGACATAGACAGTACTTGCTCGAGTTCATGTGTTGCACGTAAGTCATTTGCACCTAAACCTAGAATTCCCCGTGGAGGGACTTTTGGTGCCTCAACGATTCGTGGACTGTTCTTTTCGAAAGTCTTATAAGAATAACAAACTAAAAATGTTATTTATTTCCTCCTCTCGTGTACTTTTACAAACTATGATATTATTGATGAAACTTCGGGATGCACTGTTGGTGACGAATATGAACTGTATCCTCCTTCGTGAAGTCATAACACTTGAAAGATGCATCTTATAGTCGAGAGACGCGAAATGAAATAATGTATCTTAGAAATCTGGTTATAACTCGAAGCCCATTATAAATGGGTAATGGGCTTTTAATCATTTAACTATATCTGCCCAATTTTTTTTTTTTTTTGTGCTCCACTGGATTTAAAACCCTAAGTTCCTTGCTTTAAATCAGTGACAATTCCTACCTTGCGCCGGTGCTTTGCGGCTCTTCGAAAATGGGTAACTCGTTCTTCTCATCATTCGTCTAGATCTGTTCTCGTCGTTTCTTTTTAGCATCAATGTCTCTGTTCAAATAATCTGTGTTCTATGGATGTGTTATTGCGAACACTTGGTAGCTTAATGGTTTCGATGGTGAACTGTAGGTGCGTACAAGTATGTGTCTGAGCTATGGAGGAAGAAACAATCCGATGTGATGAGGTTTGTGCAGAGGGTGAGGTGCTGGGAGTACAGACAGCAGCCCTCGATTGTCCGTCTCGTCAGGCCTACTCGTCCCGACAAGGCCCGTCGTTTGGGTTACAAGGCCAAGCAGGTAACTAGTTGTGCCCTAATCCTTAGTCTTTTGTTTAGTTGCCCTTTGGATCTTAGTTATGCTGTCTGAAAATGTGACTCTTGTTCTTCTAACTGTTACAGTGTTATAATATTCTCCTTGTTCTTCCAACTGTTACAGTGTTATAATATTCACAAGTCACAACATTCAGTTACTTATCTAGTTGGGATGTTAATCTATGTTAGGGCTTCGTGGTGTACCGTGTCCGTGTGAGACGTGGTGGAAGAAAGAGGCCAGTGCCAAAGGGTATTGTGTATGGTAAACCCACAAACCAGGGAGTTACTCAACTCAAGTTCCAGAGGAGCAAGCGTTCTGTTGCTGAGGAGCGTGCTGGAAGGAAACTGGGCGGTCTAAGAGTCGTCAACTCCTACTGGCTCAACGAGGTACTATCTCTCTCACTCTCTTTCATGTGCATTACTAGGCTTATCTGTGTGTGTATAGATATTAACTTCCATATATTGGTTTAGGATTCGACGTACAAGTACTACGAGATCATCTTGGTTGACCCGGCACACAACGCTGTGCGTAATGACCCGAGGATCAACTGGATCTGCAACCCGGTTCACAAACACCGTGAGCTCAGGGGACTTACATCGGAGGGAAAGAAGAACAGAGGACTGCGCGGAAAGGGTCACAGAAACCACAAGAACCGCCCGTCTCGCAGAGCTACATGGAAGAAGAATAACTCCCTCTCCCTTCGTCGTTACCGTTGATTCGCCTTTGGCCATCATTGTTACTGCTATCATCATCTTCTTCTAGAATTCATGTTGTCGCATGTTGACTTTATGTTTTTACAAATTTTGGAGACTATACGATGGCCTTCTAATTATGGTTTTTAAGCAAACACTTTATATCTGCCTCTTTGTTACAGTTTTGAAAGAGCACTCGAAAATGCTCGACATATTTAACTCAATTCACAATACATCAGCTTTTGATATATGACAGAGTCCAACGCCAAGACAATCTGAGTAACCTGTCGATAATACGGGCAACAGGTGTTCCATCACCAAGAGTGTATCGAACCAGAGACTCCATTCCCGTTACAAACATGCTCTCCCCAAATCACAAATCAATTCCGGAAGTGTTTTTTCTATTCATTGTTCTAGTTCCCTAAGCATTTAACACCATATCTACTAGTACTGTGTAATGTTTGGAAACTGTGAACAGAATCCTAATCTAAGCATGTCGATAACATTTCATTTACCACAAAGAGACAAGATGCAATGAACGAAATTCAGTCTTATATAATGTTTCAGCCTAAGAGAAGAGGTTGTGTTACATAATAGACCTTGCATAACCTAACAAAGAAGATTAACGAAAAATTACTCATATTTTTGTAGGTTTTTAATCTCTTATCTCTTGCAACCCATGTCAAAACAAGAATCCCCCATAATCAATATGTCATCATCCTTGTGGATCCAATTGAATTCAACCGCAGTCTCTGGACTTCTAAATCAAAACTTTGTTCCTGAAAAGTATCTCATCAGATTATTAGGCACCAATGAGTGAGGATGAGTTTTACTTAGACCTGGCCTAAACAAGCTTTTAAAGAAGAAGAAGAAGAAGAGGAGCAACTATCAATATTTTGATAATCTATCTTCAACCAAAACTGCCTCTGGTCAAAGTCACTATACTAATTCACTTCACTGACTTTATCCAATAAACTTAGCTTATAAAACCAACCCCCAAGAAGATTTTCCAATTCATTTTCCGGCCAAATTAAATGATGCTTGTTGATCATTCCAATACCAAAAAAAAAAAAAAACACTGTACAGAAATCAAAATAAACTGATTTGAATTTCAGATCTCAACTATATCTCTAAGATACTCAAAGCTGTGACTGTTTTAGCAGATCAGATGACAAGTGAAGGGGAAAAGCAGACCTACGTCTGTTTAGAGTAGGAAGACGAGGAAGGGACGCGCTTGTTGCGGAACATCATGTAACCGACTGGTAATACGACGCCGATCATCATCACCGCCGATCCGATCAAGTAACGCAACAGACTCGGAGGCTCCACCGTCTTGAACTGCCACAAGATGAGTCGGGAATTAATATAATCTGAGATCTAGATTTTACACTCTCAAACGAGGAAATCTTACCGGCATTATAACGTCGGAGAAGAGGATTTCCGCCTTTCGCCGGTGACGGACCAACCTTGGTTGTAGAAGAAGAGAGATCTAGACTTCACTTCTCTCTTTTTTTTTTTTTTTGTTTCCTTCCTCTCCTCGAGGCCCGGAGGCTCCAGCATTTTTGTACATTGACCAAAATTAAACCGAACTAAACCGAACAAATTACCCGATTCTAATTATAAAAATATATGAACAGATCCTTGATATTTCATAATCCAATCCAAACTTAAATAAATATCAAAAAATTAAAATTACAATTTTATAAAGAAAAATTCCCTAGGATCACGTTGTATTTTTGACGATCAAGTTGATGTTTTAAGTTTTTCAGTTCCTCCTTCTTGGTTAATAAACTTCTTGTATTGGCCATATACACTATAATTATCAATGAAACATTGTTCAAAAACAAAAAAACGCGGAAGAAAATAGTATAACGATCGAATTAAGTTTTATTAAAAAGTAAAAATGTATTTTTATCATATGGTTAACTACTATATACGTAGAGTTTTGAGTTAATGGGTGAGTTTTGGAATATGATTTCAAATTTAAAAAAAAAAAAATATTTAAAATTTCAAAATAAAAAAGAACTATTGTAGTTATTTTATTTTTTTAAAAACTATTTTTGTGACAAAAACTTAAAAATAACTATTTGAAAGATTTGTTTTTTAAAAATTCCAAAAATATAAAAATCTCAATTAAAATATCTAGATTAATTTCAGAAATGAGTTTTTAAAAGGGCAAATACCCTATAATAACCATAAATTTATCACAAATATATCACATAAAACTCAAAATGATCAAAATAGTGTTCGCCCTGCCAGGCTTGCCCTGAGTCTCGAAACCATCTATTTTTCCAATGTTAATATTCGGGATAGGTGTGGTCGAACCTCACCAGGAAGCTCTTGACGACGGATTACATAAACGTTAGGGATGACATAGTTGCACTCCTCACTAAAACGCGAAGCAAACTGGAATTGTTCTATCGGTATGTTTTTCAGGTCTCGTTATAGGCGCTATTTGGACTGAACGTAATGGAAAAAGATTTAGAGAAGATCACAAACCTGCGTCTGAGTTTATAAAAGCTATTGATAAGCATGTTCTCATTTATTTAGGTTACTCTTTTCTTTAATGTAACGCAAAGATTGTATTTTTTAAGCTTCAAAGTTCAAACAAGCAATTTAGTTGTATTGTATTTTTTTTTTAATTAATTTAACATTTTTTCAAAAAAAATGATTAAAATAAATTTTATTATATATGGATAAGTTTCCTGGGACAGAGATCAGGCACGGTTACACTAACTTTTTTTTGTACGTGTGGTATTGGTTGTTTCCACATCTCTTTCATATTCAGTAGTTTCTTTTGCCTTCTCTCTGGAGTTCTCCCAGTAGACTATCGAGTAAAGAGACTTTTCTGACGAAATAAAAAAATTTGAGAGAAGATTTAATTTGGTCCCACGCGTCAGAGAAACAGGTTAGGGGGTTGTAACCGTCATTTGTAAAGATGTGGACCAAACCACATTCATTTTTTTGCTAAAGTCAAGTGAACTAAACTTATACAGATTAGACAGACTGCGATGGGAGGCGACGGTGGTGTAGCGCCAATAATTCACTTTGTGTTTGTTCATGGAGCCTGCCACGGTGGTTGGTGCTGGTATAAACTCATCACTCTTCTTCTCGCCGCAGGATTCAAAGCCACCTCCCTCGATCTCACCGGCGCTGGCATCAACCTCACGGACTCTAACACCGTCTTTGACTTCGACCATTATAACCAACCTCTCTTCTCTCTCTTGTCTGAAATCCCTCCTCACCACAAGATCATACTCGTGGGACATAGCATCGGTGGAGGAACTGTCACTGAAGCTCTGTGCAAGTTCACAGACAAAATCTCCATGGTTATTTACGTAGCGGCTGAAATGGTTCAACCCGGAACTACCTCTCCTAATAATTCAAACGTGAGTGGCTCTTTTTCTTGTTATTCTCAATAAGTCCTTAAAACCATATTAACATGTGTATTTTGCGTATTCTTCTTTATTTCCAAGTTGTAATACTACAACATATCTTGTGTTCTAGCAGTTCTCCAACGACCATATACATTACAAAATACAAATAACTCTGCAATAACATTGTAACTACACAAAAAAATTTATGTTCAACAATCTTTGGTTAAAACTTGTATGATCGAAAGTAATACATTAAAAGACATTTGCACTAAATTCATGTGAATATGTTAAAGATGACTGTGGGAGAAGAAGACATATGGGAGTTCACATACGGTGAAGGCGCTGATAAGCCACCCACTGGCGTATTAATGAAGGAAGAGTTTATACGTCATTATTACTATAGCCAAAGTCCTATTGAGGTTACTCTCTTAATTACTTCACCAATCATGTTTTTTTTTGGAACACCACCAATCATGTTTCAGTACCAATTTTATTATGCAAATAAATATATATGGTTGCTGTTGCCTTGTTGGTAGGATGTAACTTTGGCATCTAAGCTGTTGCGACCTGCTCCGATAAGGGCGTTACAAGGTATTGATAAGCTGCCTCCAAACCCTGAAGCCGAGAAAGTTCCTCGAGTATACATGAAGACTGCTAAAGATAACCTATTTCATCCTATGTACCAAGACCGTTTGGTGGAGAAGTGGCCACCTTCTCAGTTGTATATCTTGGAGGATAGTGACCATTCTGCTTTCTTCTCTGTCCCAACTATCTTATTCGCTTATCTCCTCCGTGCTGTATCTTTTCTTCAATTATAAGTTTATAACTAAAGGCTTTGTTTGAACATGTCTCATCCTCCGTACACTATTAGTAATCCTATTATAATATTCTTCATTATATCCAAATAAATATAAATGTTTACAACTGACTGAAATTAAAAACAAGAGAAGATGAAAAAAGACACTACGCATACTTACAGATTTGTAAATGTGCTTAAAACAAATACATCATTGGCTTTTAATGATCATTATCAACACTAATAAACATTAATACATGACTTATGTAATATTGCTAATGTTTGTAGTTTCAGTAGAAGTGTTGATAACCTCAACAGCAGTTACTTGCTGGAGAAGATTCCGGATGCTATCCACCCATGTCTGCTTATCAGACTTGCTCTTGCACTTGAACTTTGTTAGACCTTTCCCTGTACTTATTCCAAAATAAAGCTCTTCTTCTGCGGTTTCTGTTTCTTTCAGGCCCGAGACTGTCTCGCATACATCATTCATAATACCTGCGGTGATTCAACCATTGGATTTATATAGATGATAAATTCAACCATTGGATTTAGCTATGCAACTGTCGAGAAAGGATGTCAACAGTGGTGCTAGTACCTCTTTCTGGTTCGATAGATGGTCGCCGCTGGGGAATCTTATTGATCTAACAGAAGGAAGAGGAACAATGGAGCTAGGTATTCCTCTAAATAGTACGGTGGAAAGGGCTATTCAGCTGTATTGGGTTAAAAGACATAGAGTCTCTACTCTCCAGCTGATAGATCAGGAAGTGGTGAAGCTAAGAAACAGAGGGCTTAATCAAATGGAGGATATATGTTTATGGAAGAGGGAGAATGGAGAGTACAGAGAAGGGTTTTCTACATCACAAACTTGGAACATTATCAGAACTCATTCACCAAAAGTCCCTTGGTATAAAAGTGTTTGGTTTTCAGGAGCCACACCAAAGTTCTCCTTTCTAGTATGGATTGCTATCCATAACAGACTGGCGACGGGAGACAGAGTTCTCAGATGGAATCCGCAAGCTATATCCACTTGCTGGTTATGTCAAAAGGCTACTGAAACTCGGCACCATTTGTTTTTTGATTGTGACTATTCAAAAGAAGTGTGGTTGGGTACTATAAAAAATCTAGCAGGGAATAGGAGATTTCATGAGTGGTCAAGTGTGGTTCAGGTTGTAGCAGATGGACTTCACGGAAGAAGTATGCAAACTTTCTTGCTCCGATATAGTTTTCAAGCTGTTGCTTATGCTTTATGGCATGAAAGGAATGTGAGAAGAGTTGGAGAACCCTCTCTACCGGCGGCCTGTCTGATTACTAGGCTGGACAAGTTGATCAGAAATAGAATTACTTCACTAAGAAGAAAGGAGGGAAGGAAGTATGAGAAGGCAATGGAGAGTTGGTTTGATAGAGGTTAAGGGGTATCTTGATTTTGTATAGAGTTTTCTCATTGTTAGTATATAGAAGGAGCAGTTTCATATCTGTAACAAGGTTTTTTGATTGAAATAAATTTAAAATTCTTTCAAAAAAAAAAAGATAATAGTTAATTATACAAACAGACCATTGAGAGAAGGAAGAATAAAAGTACCTTTGCTTTTCATGGGAAGGCTCCTCCAACGTGTTTGCTTTTAATTTCTACTACTGCCTGCATGCAAAGAGAGAAATGTCAAGAATATGATAATCTAGAACTTTTGATTTATTTTTAAACCTGAGTTTACACTTTTATATGCTTCCACCGCAGAACTTCTGTAAAGGTCCACGAGTCATTAAACTCATCAAATCTCATGGTAAGTTCTTGTTATCATACAAAAAAGAAGCTCAAGAGAGTCTATTAACATTCCGTGCGCACTGCATTAGCTCTCCATTCCAGACCAATAAGTTTTTTTTTTTTTTTTTTTTTTTTGAATTTTTAAAGAATCAGGCTTTTATGTTTTTTAAGGTTGTGGAGATCCACTTATTACAAAATAGGAAAGCAAGAACAGAGAAGGAAATATAACAAAGCTAAGGAGGCCGATAGGTGAGGGAGAAGAATAGCTGGAGCAGCGACGGAGACTGTGGTCTTGAAGGAGAGATGGAGAGGAGCCGATCCCTGAAGAGCCTATCAACACGCGAGATCACCCCTGCTTCTGAAGTGGCAACCTGCTTGAAAATGCGAGAATTCCTCTCCCGCCAGATGCAGTAAACAATAACCTGCATCAACAATTTAATCACCACTCGCAACTGAGGAGAGACATCGATGATATCAGCAACCTCAAGCATAGACGACGGAGCAGCTTGCCAAGCGCTTCCAGAGAAGTGAGACCAGACAGCTGAGACATATGGGCACAAAAAGAATAAGTGGTGATGGGATTCATGTCCAGAAGAGCACATGACGCAAAGCGTAGAGACATTCATGCCCCACGAGGACAATCTACCTTTAGTAGGTAGTCTGGAGAGTACTGCCATCCAAGCTACAAAGGAACATCTTGGAATCTCTTCTTTAAACCATATCAGATCCCACCAAGGGACCTCAGGAGCTCTCTCTCTGATACGGTGCCATGTTGCTTTAGAAGAAAACTTTGGAACAAAATGATCAGCTCCATTACGCCAAAGATACTTGTCATCACCCCTATCCGAGTGAGGTGGGGCCATGGTTGAGAGCACAATCTGCAAAGTCACTGCCTCTTCAGATCTTGCTGGAGGAAGAAACCAGTTTCCATCTACCGCTGCTCTGATAACCGGAGCTTCACAGTTGATCCGAAGATCTCGTGGACCTCTAGCTCCCAAAGCCAAGATCAATGGCCCCAAATCTGTCCAAGGGTCGTGCCAAAAAATTGCAGTACATCCATCTCCAACACTACATCTCATGAACTCTCTCACCCTTTCTCTCGCTCTGATCATGCTCCGAACAGTTGGAGAGACTCTTTGAGAATCTGGTATAGTCCAATAGCAATGGTTAGTGAACACATTAGCCTTGAGCCAAGCAACCCACAAAAATAATTCCACACTCTTTTCAACTCAAAGACCATTTGAAATTCCTCCAGCCTTCTCAATCCCAGACCCCCCTCCTTCTTTGGCTTGCAGATACTAGCCCAGCTGACTCTAGCTCCAGCTGCCGAAGTAGTACTATTTTTCCACAGAAACGCCGAACATAACGAGTCAACTTTTTCATAAAACCGCTTAGGCAGGGCAAAGACCGAACTCCAGAAATTTACCATCCCATACGCTACTGAGGATACTAGTTGAACTTTCCCTGCAAATGACAAAGTCTTAGCAGTCCAAGAATGCAATTTAGCGGTGATGCGTTCAAGAAACGGCTGGAGAGTGGCGAAGCTGATTCTACTAGGATTTAAAGGTAGACCCAGATACCTAGTAGGGAAAGTTCCTATTCGGAACCCCGAGATGTCACTGATCACAGAAGCTTCGACCTCAGAATAACCCCCAAAAAAAATTTCAGACTTTTCAGGATTCATGTCTAGGCATGTCCATTCTTTAAAGACATATATAACATTTTTAATACCTGATATAGAGTGCCTAGACCCATCAGAGAAAACCAATAGGTCATCTGCAAAAAGCAAGTGTGTGATCCTTGGTTCATGACAATTTGGGTGCAGTCGAATGTCTCCGTCATCTACTGCTTTTTCTAGCAGTTTTGATAGCACTTCCATGATCAAGATAAAGAGGTATGGGGAGATGGAGTCTCCTTGTCTCAGACCTTTCTTACCGGGAAAGAAACCGGCGAGTTCACCATTGATGGCAACTGAGAAGCGAGGAGAAGTTATACACTCTTTTATCCAAGTGACAAATAGAAGAGGAAAGTCTTGAGCCGCTAGCAGTTTCAAGATGAAATCCCAAGAGACCGTGTCAAAAGCCTTCCTAATATCCACTTTCAGCATACAACTTCTCTGACAGCGCGGGGACTTGTATGTTCTGATCAATTCCGAGGCGAGAAGAACATTTTCACCCAAGCTACGACCTTTAAGGAAAGCCGCTTGATTCATGGAGATACAAGACCGCAGGATAGGTTTCAGTCTATTTGCTGGGTTTCGAGCCTACCAGAAATGGAGCAGACCGTAGCGTAACTCGGTTTCATATGGACCTGGTGAGACATCCTTGAAGAACATAACTTCGTGATCATTAACGGAAGAGATAGGGGACTTGCCTTTTGGTTTCATCACCATGGCTTGAGCTTAATTAGAGCAGGTTCTCCCGTTTTGGTTTGTAGAAAGGGAAAAAAAATACAGTATATAAGGAAGGAAAAAAGGAGGGAAGCCAAACAAACTCATTAAGAGGGTGTTGAAAAACACTATTGATTGATGGTAGATGAGGTTTAATAACAGAGATTGGATGAAGAGGAAAGAGACGATAGAGTTTCTCAATGGGGTCCATTTGGGCAATAGCAAATTAATTTAAGTCCATATGAATGGATTGATTTAGGCTTGAGCAAAATAACTAAACCTCGCACGGTGAAGCCTATCTTATGTGTTTAAAAAACATGTTCTTGAGTGGCTGATTTTTAATCTACGTGATTGTAAGATTTAGTCTTAAAGCTTTTTTTTTAGTATTGTAAGATTTCCAAATTTTGGTAAAAGAAACAAAATTAGATATTAGTAGGATGTCAATTGGATTGTCAATGTGTAAATGGGCTTTGTTCAAATGGACAATGGATGTTTTAGGATATTATTGGATGTTACTAATATCATATTAGGTAGGTAAAAAGCCCACGAGAATCCCAGGTTACATTTAGGCCCAGTAGTTTGGTGTAAATATAGAACAAACCCTATTACTAGTGATGGAGGGAGGACCTTCTTGTGTCAGAGAGATTTTTGTTAGAGAGGATGTCGGGGAACGATGCGGCGGAGACAGCTAAAATAGAGGTGTGGTGGGACATGAATGACTGTCCGATTCCGGAGGGGTATGATGCTCGTCGGGTCCGTCCAAGTATAGAAAGGGCGTTCAGAAAACTAGGCTACACTGGTCGTGTCTCCATCACTGCCTATGGCGACCAAAAAAAAACCCCTTGCCACGTCCTACGAGGGCTCTCTTCCACTGGAGTCGCTGTTGCACATACCAATTCCGGTTAGTCTTCCTCTGATGTTAGTATAACAAAAAGGAAACTCGTAGAATGTAATTCATCCATATATATTCACAGATAGCACGCGCTCAGTCATGTATCGGGATATGGTGGGATGGCGAGACCAAAATCCACCTCCGGCGACAATGATGATCATATCCAATCAGGTGGAAGGTGACTTAACCTGGGATCTGGCCCGTCTACAACAGCGCACTAGATACCACCTTTTTCTGGCTTATTCAATTAAGAGTAGCGATGATTTACTCCTCGTCTGTTATGCAAATTGGCGCTGGGAGCAATTACTAGAAGAAGAAGAAGGAGGCACACCACCACTTGTGACGTGTGGATTATTATCTGCTGCCATGTTTTATTGCAAATCGTGCAATTTCGATTGCCAAAGCATGGAGAAATTCAGGAAGCATCTCTCCAGTTATAAGCATGGACTGGAAGTACGTAAGCAAAGCATCATCCTCTCTCTCAAATACTTTTGTTTCATAATCTGAGCATCAACTCTTCTTTGTCAAGCTCAGGAGGCTATAAATCCTCCGGACACACAACTGTTATGTGTAACGAAGGCGTGGGCAAGGACCTACCCGGCCACGCCTCAACACGCCACAGCTAAAATACATGTGTTGTGGGACATGAATGACTGCCCTATTCCGGAAGGGTACGACGCTCGTCGGGTCCGTCCAAGTATAGAAAGGGCGGTCAAGGAAATAGGCTACACTGGTCCTGTCTCCATCACTGCCTTTGCAGACCAAAAAGAAACCCCTGATCACCACCTTCTAGCGCTCTCTTCCACTAGAGTCGATTTTGCACATACCCTTTTCTGTTAGTCCCATTTCCTGTTATATAATTATTAGTGTTTAATTAATTTTCAACTGAAAATTATTAATTTCCTTTTGTTGAAACAGGGGTCAAATACAGTCGCATGATTACAGAATTTGAGGAATGGACAGAAGATAATCCTGCTCCGGCTACAATTATGATCATATCGGATGAAGTGGCTTCCAGCCAGTACCTTTCATCACTTATTTGCCGGAAACTACAAGAGAGTAACTACAACTGTTTTTTGGCTTATTCAGTTAGGCCTTTTGAAATGCCAATCCTCCTCACTTCTGCTGAGTGGCTCTGGGATAGCTTACTTTCAGGTGTTTGTTCTCTCATCTTCCACTACTACTACATTACCACCAAACTAATTACGCTGAGCAACATTTTTTTCCTCCCCAGTTTCAGAGACAAAAAGACACCTTCTTCACAAGTGCTGCAGCGGAAGTGAAAGTGTTGTTGAATCTTCTGGTATGTTTTACTGCCTATTGTGTATCTGTGATTGCGAAAGCCTCGATGATTTCAAAAAGCATCTCTCAAGTAAAGAACATATACATGAGGTACGCATCCTCTCCCCTCTCCCTCTCTATCAATATAGATTGTCTAGCAGCAACAACCTGTTTAACTCTTTCCTGTCGTTGTCAAACAGGACAACATAATGAATTCGCATTTTCAATCTGCCCATCGCCAGCGAAGGCTATATAAAATATCCAACTACCATGATGAGGCAAGTTTTTTGTCTTTCTTAATGATGATATAGAGATTCTCAACAGAGAAAAATGTAAATACATGTCCAAATACTCATGTTTCGTTTCAATATACATCTCTTGTAGGTAGGATATTCTCCCAAGACCAAGCGTATGAGGGAGGATAACAACGATTTTCTTAACACGAAGGTTGTAAATTTGTATACTTGAGTTTTCTGAAATTTTTGTTTAGGATACGAATTCTTATAATTTTGCAACTTTGGAATACAATTTTAATTTTGGTCAAGGTTTTGATTTGATTCTTTTATTTTTTTGAACAACTGACTTGGTTATTCATAGGTTCCATGTGATATGATCGTTCGCATTTAGTGGACTTCTGAGAAATGCTAAGTTTTGGATAGTCAGGTCACATTTGCGGTTCAGAGTGCGGTGAAATCCGGCTACAACCATAAGAACATTCTCACACTTGTGCACATCAAAGAAAGAGACAAAAACTATACAAAATATAGCAAAGCGTGACATCGACATATTTGTAATTCTTTTGAGTTTTGCCAAACAAAATTTATGCTATAAGATTGTCAAAACCTCTATAGTTACATAAAGTCTGCTAATACTCGTATTTTTCAAAATAAAATAATAAATAATTTTCTTTGAATTTTTTTATTTATTAATTTTAAAAGTTAACTCTATAAATCTAATTCTTTATATACTAAAACACAAGTCACATAACTAATTAAATTTTGACAAATTGAAAATACTTTAAAAAAAAATTGATTGAAAATAATTCTCTTCCATCCCTAATTTTTTAGCAATTATCTTAATTTTTTCATCTACGTTCAGACAGTCTCATTTCCACTATATCAAACCGTTTTCCTTTTTTTTTTTTTTTATAACTTTTGATCTATCAATTAAGGGTCTGTTATCTCCCTTTTTTTTCCTATCTTCCCCAACAAAACAAAGATCTTATAACCTCTCTTAAATTTTTAATTTTGACATGTGTTTCTTTATATCTTCTTTTCTTTCTGTGTCTAGATTAGTAATTAAAATTCATTTATCGACAAGATTTTATATTGATTTGGTGGAATTATGGGAAGCAACTGATACTGGTACGATAATGGTCACGGTTTTTGAGAGTATGGAGCATAAAATATTTTTCTCCTCGACGACCATAACTACACTCTTGGCATTTATCTTCGAGTTGAATAAACGAAGCCTAAGGTTTTGGCCCTGACAAAGAAGGTTTTGCATGTTTTCAATTCTCCACAATTTTTTTTTGATTTGTTGAATTTTTTTTTTCAGTATTCCTTACAGCAATTGAGGACGCTAAAGCTATTGTTGAACATATCACAGAGCTTGAATTTCTGAATCCAAAGGTGAATTTACTTTACTTAATCTTTTTTTGGCTGAAACTTAACTTAATTATTGCCAGACAATTCTTTTTAAAATATAAAAGGCAAACTAAAGTTGTAAATTTTGATCTTATAAATTCAACAAACTATCAAAATAAGTAATGTGGGTTAACTTTGTTTAAATGTATGCTTTTTGAAAAAAAAAGATATTATGTAAATTAACATAAAATGTCAATTTTAATCTATAAAACTTAAAATAGTAAATTTATTACATTTATCCTATCTAACTTTTGCACTAAACTGCATTATTTGTTATTCTGTATGTAATCATCAAATATTCTATTTCAAGTATATTTTGTATTTTGGTATATATTTTATGTACTTTTGAAAAATTCTACAAACATGTATCATTTTATAATGATATCAAAGTTATTGTTTTATCCTTTCAACCTTTGTTTGCATGTACCTCTGATATCATGTACCACTGTTCATACAATATTTAAAATAATATTCACTCTAGTTGAAAATTTATGACGATGATTCACTAATTTTGAAAACAGTGAATTGGTAGCACATGTGGTAATACTAGTAAATAAATAAAACATGAAACGTCGATAAAAACATAAATTCATAAATTTGAAAAAGAAAAAGGAAAAAACATCTTAAAAACTGATCCAAAATGAATCATTTTCACTCGCGAGTCTCACTTGAAAGAACTAAAAGTATATTCTAGGAACCACTACAAAATTCTTCTTTAAATAAGAAATATTTAAGTTTTCTACAATTTAACTGAATTTTATTAGGCTGAATTTTCTGGGTTGAAATTTGAGTCGTTATAGTTTGTCTATGGTTTTTGTATATATATAACTTTTATTGTATCTGCTGTTTTGTGATAAGCAGTTTATATGTACTAGGTTTATTCCCATGCTAAGTTGCAGGTTATTTGTATTTTTATTAAAAAATTATCCTAATATTTCATTATATTTATATAATTTCTAGTTACAAAGAATAATAGTTATACGATTATGATCCCCTCAGTTTTTTTGCTATGTCACCATTGCTGCTTGTACTATGTATGGAGACACATTTTTGCTAATTGTAAAATTGACATTTTCAGATGTTCTTTGATCAGTAAAAATAATAATTTTATCATATGTCAAATCATTATAAATAATGTGCCATAGTATTATGTCAACTAAGTGTGGTAAAATATTGGGCAACTTTGTTTGGTGTATATTATGCAACTATGAGTGGTATTATATTGGAAGCTTTGTACTATAAATAAGGAGACATGGAAAGTATTGTGATCCAAACTAAGTGAGTTGAGAGAGTTTGAGTCCTTTGTAAGATATTTGAGTGTTCTTAATAATAATATAAAGATCCTCCGTTGTATTATAAATTATTTTGTCCATCGATCACTAAAATATCTTATCGAAAATACCTTCGGTCTTAAACGCTTCTTTTGTGGTTGTACATACTATCTATCTGTTTGTGAACTTCTCATTTGGTAAAAGGTATGATCTTGCATCTAGAGATAGCTACTTCCGTCAAGGTGATCTTGGACGTGCCCTGAAGCCATTTTTTTTTGGGCTGTGGAGAAGCACTATTCTGAAGATCAAGTTGATTTCCACTCCCAGTGCTTAAGAAAAATTGACCCTGCGTTCTTCGTATGTCGACATGCTTAAGTTCCAAGACCGATTGCACTCATTCCCATATTTCCACAAAGCAGTTATCAGAGCAACTGTTTGTTGCACAAATGTAATCCCCCATTACTCCATGTGATCATTTGAGTCCCTGGTAAGCTCTTATTGATTTTTTGTTTAGAGTTTCATTATGTTGCATGCTTTATTTCTTTTTACCATCATGTTTCTTCTTGATGAAGGTTACCGATGTACAGTGAAGCGAAGTTGGCTTTCTTTATTATCTAAAATAATCTTTGTCTACGTACGGGAAATTTTATTATCTAAAATAATCATATTATATATATATGTATAATTTTAACACGTATTAAAACTATACTTTTGGGTAAAATATACGAACAACTCATAATTGACTCCAACATACCCTATTCTATATGTTCTAACACCACATAGACATTAGGCATGGATCAGGGCTTTTTTAGAGATTAGGGATCGTGGAGTTTTGAGAATTAACTATAATGAAGATAAATAATTGGTATTACTCCAGGTCAAAACAACTGTATTTTAAATTATTTGATATCAAAATTCTAATTTTATAACTTTAACAAATAAATTAGTATTTCAATTAATATTTTATAAATATGGACAGTGTCATATGAGGTAATTGCATTCAAACAAAGTTGTTAGAAATAGTAAAACAATTTTTCTGATATTATTTTAAATAGATATATATGGATATTCGTAAGCATTTTATGTTTTAAAACTTAAGATATGTACCAACACATAATATTATAGCTAATTAATATATTTTATTCATTCAGTTTTCTTTGTATTTGATTTGTAACAAATCTTCTATAAAATATAAATTTGTATCATAATACAAAAACAATGAAATTATGATAGATTGTGACAAAATAGTATGCTTGCCAAATTAGATATTTAAAACTTTGTCAAGCATAAAATGTTTTGTTCTTCATGAATTAGAACCTTTGTTTCTGTAGTTTCATACTGGTTATGTGTGGTTTAATGAATGAATGGTAGGTGCATAGCGATAAATTACTTCATGAAACAAACTGTTGTTAATGCTTGCGGAACCATTGGTCTTCTTCATGCTATTGGCAACATTACCTTTGAAATCAAGTTTTTTAAGTCTTAACATCTCTCTATATGTGCTTCACCTTGAGATCAAAGTATGCAAAATCCTTGAGGATAATTATTTTCTCCTTGCCTAGTTGAAGGATAAGTTCTTGGATAAGTTCTTCAAACAACTGCCAATATGACTCCTATGGAGTGTGGAAGATTTCTTGAGAACGACATTGAGATAGATAATGCTTATTCTGTAGCTGCTACGGCTGGTGAAACAACGGTAATATTCTTATCTCCTTTTAATATATTTATACATGCACAATATGTGTATTCTTTGCAACGACAATACTTACTTTGCCCATCTTCTTAGGGCTTCACACTGAACACACTTCAAAGCCAATATGACTCCTATGGAGGTGTCTCGTGGAAGGTTTCTTGAGATATCTAGTCAAATAGAAGATGGTACTCTTCTTCAGGCTTCAGACTACGTGAACATCCATTTCATCTGTGTAACTGATGTGGATGTAGATGGTAACAAATTCTCATATCAACAAGAATAGGAATACTTAAATCATCAAACTCACTTTTTCGTTGCTTTTTCAGATGAGTGATTGCTCTTGGATGAGGTCTTCAAAAGCATTGCAAAGGTGTCTCTAGGAGTGGGCAAAAATTCCGAACTGAACCGAACCAAACCAAACCAAACCAAACCGACCCAACCAAACCCAAAAACCAAACTGAAGTATATGTCTAACCCATTTGGTTCAAGATTTTATCAACCTAAATGGTTTGATTTGGTTTGGTTTTAAACCGAACCAAACCAAAAATTGAAGTATTTTTTTAATTAGATTAATTAATATACTAATAATATTAAGATTTAATATATTTAACCATTTAGCCTAAACAACTAAACATAATTTTATACATTTTACTTTTAAATGAATAGAATAAGTACAACTAAAAACAAACTAAAAGAATATGAATCTCATACATTAACATCAAAACGGAAAAGTTATTTTATGATATTTATATTAGATCTAAAGATAATAATATAAAATTATTGAATTATATTTTCTACATATTTATTGTGATATTTGGTTTTACTTTTAAATGTGAGAAATAATAATTTAGTATCAAATGATGATTTGTTTATGTTTTTATAAATCATATTTTTGTAATTGAACTAGAATTAAACTAAAAATTAACTCGGTTGAACTGAAAAATACAGACAAAACCAAATTAAACCGAACCGAACCAAACCAAACCAAACTGAACTAAAATCGAACCGAACACAAACCGAACCGAAGTAAAACCGAATTAAACCGAACCATACTAATTTGACTGACTTTGGTTCATGATTTCTTAGACCCAAATAATCCAAACCGAACTCAAACCGATATGCACACCCCTAGGTGTCTCTAATATCTTTTATTTTTAGATTTGATATTTCTGAAATCTAATTGTTTTTGTTTTGGTTAGGGGCTTCTTGAAATAAAAATTCATAAAGAAGATGCTCATTCAGCCGGTGAAACACCGACAAATTCAGACGACTTGGGCAATCATTTCATCTGTTTCGTTTGTGTTGATGGTAACAAATTTCTCATATCAACAACAAAAAAATAGGAATACTGAAATCATCAAACTCACTTCAGAATTGGCAAAAAATTATATGCAGGTCAAGATGGAAGGAAAGCAGGGCCAATTTCACATGATGCTTCCTCTCTAGCTACCCTGTTGAAGGTACTTTAAATCTTTTTGCAATACATGGAGAGATTCTTGGAAGATGCAATGTTTTGTGTTTTTGAAATGTGTAACAATTCTTGGAAATATATGTTTGATGTGTATCTTTGTGTGGTATTAAATTTACATGATTTGGCGGAAGTGATAAAGAAGATTATTGAGAAGAATCCTGACACGCTCAACTTCAACGTGATAGCCATCTCTAAGAGAACCTGAGCTGCTCTTAAGAAGCATAAGTTTATAAACTCTTGTTTCTCTTTATCCGGTTCTTGATAATCTACTTGTTTCTTGTTCTGTTCTCTTGAGATCATATCTTTTGAGAGGAATCAAATCCTTTTACTTAAAATTTTAGAGAAACAGCCAATGTAGAAACCCATAGTACTTAAAGTTGCTCTCTGCTTTGTGAATAATAAAGCCCAACTATTTTTAAGGTTTCAATTGAAAGAAGATAAAAGAGACCAAAACTTGATATGATGAAAGAAGTTGAGAAAGGAATCAAATCCTTTTGCTCAGCTCAGTTCAGCTTGGCTTTTACTAACCAACCCTCTATTTGACACTAAAACACACAAAAGTTAAGCTCAATGAAAAACTCTATTATTATGTATTTAATGTTAATCAAAGCTCGTCGTGGCCCTCTTCTTCTTTGGCGGCAGCTTCAGATTCAGTAGAATTGGTGGAGTCTTCTGAGCCTTTTGATTTTTCCTCCGTTGTATTCTCCTTCTTTGTTGGTTTCTCTATCTTTGGCTTCGGCTTTGGAATCCTATTCACCTTCGTCACCTGTGTATATATATTTTTATTTTAACCCCGAAATTAAATGAAAATTCCTTTTTGTGACTTTATTTATTTATCAAACTCGTTTCGTGTACCTTGTCTTGCATAGTAAATACTTTGGCGTACACTTCATCTGACGTGAACACTGGCTTGCTCCACAGAGAAGTCCTGTGACAAGAGTTTCGTCATGTTAACTCCCTCTAATTTTAAAGACGTTAAGAGCTAAGTAAATGAAGCAACGCTCACTTTTTCTGCTCAGCTTCATTCTTCTCCAACCAGCTTTTTACTTTCTCTGCTTCCTTTGAGACCTAAATCAGAATTAACGCAATTTTAGCAGAAGCTCACCAACAATTATTAAAGAGAGCTATGTGCTTTCACTTAGATGAGCAAAACAACCTCGTTGATTTTTTCTTTTGGAAGCCAAGTTTTGTTCGTCTCCCACTCTTTTATGATCTGCAAAAACCCAACTGTGTTAGCTCTATCATAAGAAAACTGGCAAGTCATGTAATGTCAGTCAGAGTACCTCCTTCACTTCGGTTAGGTATTTTTGAGCGTATTCAACTGCTACGGGTCGTGCTGTAAGCTCATCCGATCTGTACAAAAATGTATCAAATGTTTTATAAGAATACTCTTTTAGCAAGCAAGCTCCCGTTCAATCAAAATATTATGAGCAGAGAACAAACCGCAAAGATATGGGACTGCCAATGGCTTTTAGTGAGTCAAGTCGCTCCTGAAACTCTGTGGCATTAGCATCCTCACCGTCCATGTAAAGCCAATCTTGCACCTGAAGCACACCAGACACCCACTCAATGTCACACGCTTGCATTCATCATAGGAACTCAATGAAATGGTATATATAGTTCAAAATAAAACTGATACTTGCCTCATCAAGCTTCTCAACAAACGCCTTGCGCTCTTCTTGGGTGGAAATCTTTTCAAATTCAGGTGTTTCTAGCTGTTAAACCAAAATAAAAACAAACCATTGAGTATTGAGAAGAATGGCAGCTAAAGACAATATAGTGTAGAGAAAACGAAGACTATATAGCAACAAAAGAACAGTGATGTAATGGAGATAGTGATCTATATAAAGCACACTCACCTTCTCTTTGGTAGCATATATATAAGATTCAAGATTGTTCTTTAACTCGGCCGTTCTTCTTCTTTCCTTATCTTTCTTGTCCAAGGCTTCTAATTTTGTCTTAGCTTCAGCAAGAGACTCTTTCGTAAAAGGTGCTCCAGGTCCAACAGTTTTCTCAACTACCTACAAGTCATATATTCGAAGATAATTGGTTAGTGGTGATGATAGAATCAAGAAAATCTTGGAAACAGTAAGCCAGAATACACACCTTCAGAGGAATCCTAAATGTCCGCTTTTTCAGCTTTTTTTCTGTCCCCAGGTCTACCACAACTGGTTCTTCAGCAGTGCTGTTTCCAGCATCAGCTTGTAGTTCCTCTTTATTTTCTTGTGAATTCTCGTCAGAGGCAGCTCCAGTAGAGGCATTGCCTGTTGTTGAGGTTGTGTTACTCTCGATAGTCACGTTCTTCTTTGGAACTTCTACCCATTCTGTGATTTCAATGACAGCGTCTCCCCGATCTAGACTGAGAATCCCACTTCTACTTAGAGAGAAATGCAGATTTGCCTTGATAGGTGCTGACAGATTCCGGGAAGAATATCTGTCAAGAACAAAAAGTTTTATTTATTGGAAAACCATTGTTCTCTGTAAACGAAAATCAAAAATAAAAATGCAAACTGTAAGCTCTTACTTCTCAGTTGCATCCGTCAAACCAGAAACAGAATACTGCGCAAACACAGGGGAGGTAATTCCTGGGGGTAGGATATCCTCGGACTCATAAGCAAGTGACACGTCAAAATCTTTGTCAAGGACAAATGTTCTGAACATCTGTGAAAGAATCAGGTACATAGAATTATTACAAGACATACAACACACTGCTAAGCTTCAAAAGGTTGTGAATGTAATGATGTACCTTGCTGGGTAGCTTTTTCATCCGTGGTACGAGTTGTTGCTTTGTGCTCTCATCTTTCTTGACATTAGGACCTTCCATCTCAACTAGAAATCCATATGGGGAACCATCAACTATACCTAGCCTACGTTTCAATTTGATTCCATCGCTCAAGTTAGCAGCATGTAGTGCTGAGCCGAGGACAATAGCCTCATCAGCATCCAGATGTTTGTCTAAATCTTGCTTCCCAATAAATTCCTGGATCGTGCTCTGTAATTATAAAGAGGGGGAAAAATCAGATCAAAAGCGAATAATCCAACACCTTTGGATGTAGAAGTCGAATTGATTTGCTTCAACAGCATGAACATTTACCTGTAGTTTGGGGACTCTAGTAGCTCCTCCTATTAGCTCTACTGCATATATATCATCCATCTTCAAACCTGAATGCATGAGAATATCTTTTAAAGGTGTAAGAGACCTTTCCCAAAGATCTTTACAGAGTTCCTCAAACTTCTCACGGGAAATTGTGCTCCTGAAAGAAAACGCAAGTTAGAATTCAATGCGCATCACAAGGTTCAGCGAGCTGGAAAAATACGGAAATCTTGATATAATTTAGTTATACCTGAAATCACGATCATCATGGAGAGATTCAACTGATATTGGAGCCCCAGTGTTTGCACTCAAAATTTCCTTTGTACGTTTGACTTGTTTCTTTAATTTAGCCATTGCTTTAGGGAACTTCCTCACATCAACTCCATTACTGAGCTGTTTGTTAAACTCATCTGCAAAGTACTCTACCAAGCGCATCTCCATACTCTGTCCTCCAAGTCCCGAGTCCCATCTAACATCCTTGACCTACATTTACATAAATAGACAGAATGAAAGAACTAACATGAGTAGGCGGAGCTTATGTCACACATGATCCCAAAAAAAACTGAAGAAACCACAAAATTTAATAACTTGAATGTATATTAAGAGCATAATTTACCTGAAATTGGTTGACAGAAACAGTCTTGCCAAACTCCTTCTCATTGTAAGCAGAGTAATAGACAAGGGCAGCATAAGTACTACTCGAACCCATGTCATAAAATATAACATGTCTCGACCCATTCGCGAAATCCTTATCAATCCCATACTGCAAAGCTGCACCGGAATGCTCATGAACCAGGGACAGAACATTAACCCCAGCCAACTGAGAAGCCTGGATCAAACCCCGCCTCTCCGCCTGCCCAAAGTAAGGTGGAATCGAAACAACCATATCCTTCACCGGGATCTTCGCATGGAACTCAGCCAGGTCAGACCCATACCCCAAGATCATAGCCAACAACTCCTCCACCGAGTAAACAGTCGTCCCATCATCAATCTTTACACCAACCGCGCCTCTAGAATCTTCAACGATATCAAACGGCAAGTACACAGAGTCAATAAAATCCTTGACATGCTTAAAAGGCTTCCCAACCATGTCTCTAAGCTGTGAATAAACTTTATTAGGGTAACGAGCCGTGATCCCTGCAGCTTCCTCGCCTAGCAACCTGTCACCGGAGTGGAAGGCAACTAAGCTTGGGGATTTCCTCTTGGACATCTCGTTGATGGCTACAGAGATCGGACTCTGCCCTCGTTTGATGTTAACTACGGCGACTTTCACCCATTCTGAACCTAGATCTACGCTTGCAACAGCTGATTCCGATGGTACAAAGAGTACAGAGAGCAATGACAAGAGCAACACTAACACGGTACACATCTTCTTCCTCATTTTCCTATCGTTAACTAAAACAACGAGATTAGAGCCGCACTTCCTCTGCAGGATAACAAAAAAAAACGAGTCAAGAACCCTAGAAACAGAGCAAATCCCCAAAAAGAACTACGATTCGATTTCGAATCTAAATCGATCACGGCCGATAAGATACACGATTTAATCAGCTCTAGAATTGGCTAAGGACTACCAACACAGAGTAAAACTAATGAAATCGAAGACGAAACGTTAAGATTAAGCAATGTTATCAGGAACATTCGTAGAAACTTTCGAATGCACGGAGAGAGATTTTAATCAGGGCGTGTAAGTTAAATCTAAGATAGTTCGATGAGATCATCAGTGATTCGATAGTGTGAGGCGAAGTTACATACCAGTTTCCGAGCTCCGATCGCATTCTCCGGAGGAAATCGATTTGCAGATTCAGAGGATTTCTCGAGAAAACTAAAGTGAACAAACGGAGACGAGAGTGTGTATATATTAACGGAGAAGAGAGTTATCAAAGGTGTTTAATAAAAATCAAATGCTGACGTGGAACTATGATTCTGGGATACCACCAATTATAGTAGTCCACGTGTGAATATTGACACGTGTTGAGATGTAAGACGCTTTGTGTGTTGGTGATTACGCTTTGTTGTAGAGTGGTAGGCCTAGAAGTTTGGAGTGTTTTTTGGTTAAATCCAGGTGTAAACCTCTGTTCTAATGAGAGGTTTTAGCCAAAACGCTGGGCCGTTGTTGCTTAATTCTGAAGAACACAGAGGCTGGATTGGGAACATAGACAGACACATTTGGATGTAATTCCCAAGGCCTAGTAATCTATATTATAATAGATCAGTTTTTGCTCACTCCTCAGCATGCTACGTCATCGTTTTATGGGCCCCACTTTTAAAAAGTATAAAAAAGTGTCAAGTCCATGGTTCGAACCCGTGTTATTGAGATATAAACACCAACATTTATACCACTAATCTAACTGATACCTTTGTACATTGATGACCGAACCTAATATATATTTATGAAGGTCGGAAGCCCTTGTTTCTTTGGCTTCCTCTGAGGGTCGGACCTACAAGTGTATTATGGGTTTCATTTTTAAATGGGATTCATCACGTTATATGAAAAAAAACTTAAGTTTGCAACAATTATGGTTTTCCTATATTGTAAACTGTTGTAGTTTAATATGAGTTCTTTTCATTATTGTCTCAAACAAGTCTGAGTTACAGAGTTGCGCCGTGTGTATGTTCGTAATCTATTTTTTCACCGGTGAACTCTTCATGTCCCCATCTTAAATCGCTTGATCATAAATGTTCCTGATTTGTAGCCCCTTTGTAAACCATATATATATGATTCTCATCTTTGATGAACTCAATCTGCATCTCCACAAAACTCATTGATTCCTCTTAGCTTTAACTATCTTCTAGAAAATGTTTCTCTCTGCTTCTCCAGTTCGTCAAACCGGCGTCCCGGCATCCGTCACTCAACCTTCGAGTCTCTCCGTCTTGGTCTTAGTAGTCAGAGCATAGCCTCTGGCTTCCTCCGCTTATGGGATTCCCTGAACTTCAAGAAAGACAGGGAGTTTGTGGAAATCGCGGTTCTTTTCCTCGATGAAAAGGTAAGTTAATATTCGATCTATCACACTTATTTAACATAATTGTTTTAATTTATTTCCTGATTCTTTGTTGGATAATACTATTTGCAGATTCCGTGATTCATGGGTTTACTCTCGTTGGACATGCTAATCATTATATGTCATCTTTGAAAGCAGATTCCATTGTGAAAGTCGATCGTTTTGAGGTTGCTAGGTGCT
>NC_027754.1:40236459-40248255 GCF_000695525.1 Brassica oleracea var. oleracea | reverse complement strand
TCTTATCTGAAAAAATATACTGTGTTTCTGATCTATTTTTTCATCTACGCAACTTTAGCCTCTATCATGGATAGCTCTCTCCCAAGAATTGCATTGACTATGGTTTCTGGGAAGAAAAAGATCTTGCTCCTGAAAAAAAACCGTGACAACCCTGTTGTAAGATTTTAGTTTGTGCAGAACAAAAAACCTTGATTTATTTTCTATTTAGTATAGTGATAGTTGTTGACAATCATTAGTTATTTGCCAACATGTTTTTTATGCGGCATTTCAGAACTCTCCATTCCAAGCGGAACAGCAGATGGAAGCTAATTTTTCTGGAAGCTCCTCGACTTCAAGACAAGATCAGAAGATAGATGTTGGTGGGAGGTTAATGAAGGGAATACTTCAGAGAAGTGAGACGGCCTAGCCAGACTTCATCTTTTGTACCGTTTGAGCAAAGAGTGGAATCCACAAAACACGAGAGAAGAAAAAACAAAACACGAAATTAACATATTCAGATCTTCTCTCTTGCATGTCTAACATCTGGCGCCGACGAAACTCAACACCCACGGCAGACGAAGCTGATGCAAGTAAACCTCTCATCAATCATGCTTAAAATCAATCTATGCTTTTCAATCTCACAAACTAAGAAACAATTTTACCTACATGAATTGGGAAATTAGTGCCCACATTCCCGACATAGGGAAAAAAAGAAGTTGAAGTTCTAACAGTTTTTTCAGTATTAGACTAAACCACAGATTCAAGGCCCAGTTATTTTGAAACCCTAACATTTTAAATCCAAATTTATTATCTTTTTCCATGCACTATTTGATTTATATACAAACAACTACCTAAGTAAACACTAACAAGTTCCATCACCCTCAACTTTGAACATATAAGATATAAAAATATCAACATATGACTTCGTCGTTCATTCTTATATCAAACTCATCAACCTATGTAATATCCAAAGTCCCATCAATCACATTATAGACAAAAAAAACAATAAAATCCCGTAAACAAAACTATACAATACACCTATAATGTAGCCGACCCCGCGCAAGCGCGGGGACTATGCACCTAGTTCCAATAATTTTTCATCAAAATTGGGGGCAATCTTGAGACTGGACCAAAATAAAATAATCCTTTTTTTTATCAACATAAAATAATCAAACTTGAGTTGATGATATAGATCCAGATATTTTTTCTTTGATTTTAAAAATGATATACAAACAAAAAAAAAATCATCCGGGAAAAAACTTGATTTTACACTTCAGGAATATAGGGAATACAAAAAAAAACTGGTTCAAGACGAGAAAAAAAAAACTAGATTTGAGGTAATAACATAAGACAAATACAAGACAATAGATAGTTTAGGTGGTGTCTCAAAGTCAGAAGGAAACAGAGAGAGAAGTGGGTTCTACTTTTAGGTGGTGTCTCAAAGTCAGAAGGAAACAGAGAGAGAGGTGGGTTCTACTTCTATGTATGCCTATTCGATAGAAGTATCTATAAACACTTGAAGCAACAAGCAAACTACCTGGCAAGCTCCTATACCTCTTTCTCCTCTACATGTGTTGATTGATCAATCTCCATACAACAGCTGAAACAACATTGCCACTTTTCTTATTAGATAATGTAGATTTCTACAGTTGTATGTTAATATTCTCCTTCAAAGTTTGGTTTGGATTTTAACCTACCTGGTTACAGTAAAATCCAGCGACCTGCACTGTCTGCTGAAAACAAATTTACTAATCAGGGAAAACTTCGTCCCGCTCACTGTCTGGTGGAGACAAATGACCATATCCAGGTCTGGCGTTGTTGTGCACCTCTTCTTGTATCTCTTCTTCTTCACCCTCCTCCGTTGAGTGTTTGTCATAAGAGAAGGGTCTCTGACAAATACATGATTGCGGGTACTCGTGGAACTCACCGCGTCCTGGTTTGAACTCATCAGGATCACCCATGAACCCTCGCTGACAAGATTTAACTTTCTTGGCGAAAGTGTGCCACTCCATCTTCTCTCGGTCCACAAACAAAGCACTGAGCTTCTTCGCATTTGGCCTTATGGTCCTCTTATGCCCCATGAATCTCCTGTAAATCACATACTCAGAAGAGATCATTCTCATGTCTCATGTGTTATATACACAAGAAGTCGTAGAGAGGGTTTGTTGTTACCTTCGGCCAGCAAGAATCTTGGCCATGTTTCCATTATTATTAGTGATAAAGACGTCACTTTCGTCGCTGACTATGTAGTCAATGGCAGCAAGGCGTGAAGAAAAGGGAAGCAAAGGCTTGAGCTCATCATTGGCAAGCATTTCCTTGGTGTAGAAGTTTGGAAACAGATCTCTGAGTGGTCTCAGTGTCTTTTCACCACCATATATTTCTCCAGAGGCGACGTAAATGTATGTGTTATTAGCAAAACCAAGAGCGCGCAGCATTAAGCCCACTTCATGAGGTGTAAGAGGGCATTTCCCACGCTTTCTTTCCTCCAGAGGGTCCAGATCCTGCAAGTGATTGCCTTGTGAGATATTGCAACTCCAAACAACTTAAACATAGTAAAGGATTTGGTTGTAATGCTCTTATGCTATGATGTAACAAATCAAGGGCTAGGTGCACTCACAGGCAAAGTGTCCCATCGTTTTCTTATTTCTGCCAGCTCAGCTCGCTCTTTTTCGCCTCCGCCAAAGTCACAACCAGAAAAGGCTAGCATGTCTGGTTCAAACCTCAAGTGGACAGCTATAAAACGGTTGGCCATCTTTCTCATCCTCTTGACCACTTTCATTCCAACTGATTGTATGCGCTTTGTGAATCTTAAAGCATTATAATTCACCCTGCAGCGCAACTTTTGCATGTCTTCGTCTAGATCATTTGCTAGTCTGTAGTCAAACTTTGTCAATTGCAAAACCTGCAAGATTTAAAGAATCATGAACATGCTCCTACCATACAATACTGAAACTGAACCATACATATTGTTCTATTCAATGAAGTAACAAAAAAAAAAAACCAATTGATGCTTAGGTGAAACAGTCTTACATGTCTTCTCGAGAGAATTGGCAACACTTGGTCGAGATAATACTCGGGAGTAGACTTTCGAGGGACACGCATTGTATAAGGAGGTTTCTCCATGGAGCGCATGACTCTGTCAGGAACTCTCTTTACTACAGTCACATCTTTTGTGAGGGAAGAGATGAACCAGTTAACATCAAAAATGTCATTAAAGTCACTACACCAGAAAACAAAAACAAAATTAAGATGATGCATTCACATAGACATAGGAAACTGATAAAGGCAACATGTTCACTTGCTAAAAGTTACCTATCATCTTTCCAATAAGAATGGTGATCCAACTCAGGTACAACTAAAGTGGCATTAAGAATCCGTGCAACAACTACTGCATCTGTTATCTGTCTCATTAAAAAAAAAACATTTAGTTTCAAACACATGTAACGCGAAAAAAGCAATATCACTTACTCCTGTTCTTTGCTGGTTCAGACCTCCACTAGCTGCAATCAGCAAGTAACCATTAGACGAGTGCTCCTGGACAGCAGCTGCATATCCCCAAAACAAGATGAAAAAAACAAATGTGAGACGAAATGTTCAAAGGCTAATGTACTTGTACATCAACAGATTCCCAAATTAGTATTGCCATGAACCAAATTGTGATTTTAACCAAATTAAAAAAAAAAAAAAAAAAAAAAAAAAAGGTAGAGACAAACTTGCTATCAGATCAATAAAGTTACAAACTTTTACTACTAGAATCCAAGATCAATATGGAAAGGACTAAAAGTTTCACTTTCTGACACTTACGTGGGAAGTTCCTTCCTCTTTCACTGCATCCATAGAAGAAGTTCGAATACTTCGACTTCCATACATCAATTGGCTCCCTACGGCTCATATCCTAAGAATATCCAATTTCAAAAACTCAGTTAGAACAAAAACCGAGACTAAAATCAAGTAAAGCTGAAAGCTGCAATTTTAGAAAGGGTACCAGTAAGCTCCTTTTGCTTAGTTGCTGAGAATACCACTCGAGGTGGGAGACAACGTGACCGGTGAAGAGTGAGATGACACCTAAGGTGAAAAGCATGAACCCACAAACCCATGTCCACATTACCGTTCTCTTGGGCTGACCCGAGAAAGATCTCCACCTCCATAGCCCGCTCTTGTTTCCACCACCGTTGAGCTGAGGAGGCGAGTTCGTCGTCGTCAGCAGCCTCACGCTCGACCTCCACACCTCAGCTGCCAATTTCATCACTGGTTTTTACGGAAATGCCATCTTCTCCCCCGAAACCAAGAAGACTCGGGGAGCCACCGGAAAAAAAATGATCCTGATCGGAGATCGGAGGATTTGGGTTTTCAGAAAGGTAGCGAAGTATATGTAAGGATCTCTCTCTCTGTTTGTAAAGTTTGAGAATTTACGAAATGGTGATGACAGACAGACAGTACAGGCGTCGCCTTTTTGTTCTGTTTTTATTTGGCTAATTATTCACCTGGATTAATTAAAATAATTAAGTACACAAATCACGATAGCCGAATAAAATCAAACCCGGAATTAGTTTCAACCATTGAAGATTAAACCGGTTTCTACGCCATTTAGAGACTTGCTTTTAAAGGCTTGTGGGTTTTCTTTTTAATGAACTACAGCTCAACTCCTATGATTAGCTTACTCAAAAGATCGAATTAAGATATTCTATAGAAAAAATTAACTAATACTTCTTTCTCTGTTCCTATAATATAAATGTTTGAAAATATTATTCCATATGTTTCATTTTAATTTTTCGTTTTAGGTCTATGCACAGATATTAATGAAATATTTAATTTTTCATATTTTCAAAATAAAAAAAAAAAATTTTACTTATAAATTTAATCATATTTGAACCGGGAAAAAAACAAATTAGATAATATTGTTAATAAAATTTTGCATTAAATTTTTGAAACGATAATCCTCCGTTTCATGAAGAATGTCACTTTAACATTTACACACAAATAAAAAATGATTGAAATGCATTAAATTTTTTATTAATTACACGTATTCAACCAATGGTATTTGAGATAAATGAAATTATTTATAAAATCAATGCATCTGTGATTAATATTAAACTGAAAGTTGCATTAAAATTCTAAAATAATATTATTTTATAATAAAAATAAAATATTAAAATGACACGTAAATATGAAATAGAGAGAGTATTTATTTTAAAATAAAATTTTATTTTACAACTATATTTAAAATGAAACATATGCAGTACTACGTAGAGAAATTCTAATAATAATGTTATTCATATCTTTTTGGAAACATAAACTATTAGATGGAAGAAAGGACAACTGTTACATGAGAATCAGTATCGAATTTAAAGTTAGTTGTGATGGGGTCACGTGATACAAAATCAACACACGTGTCCGTCCCAAAACCACCGCCAAGTTATGATCACACGATAACCAAGTCGAAATTACTCCTACACCGAATTAAACTGGTTTATACGGCTTTTGCCATAACAAGCTAGTTTTTTTTTTAGTTGGATGATTGGACCACAGGCTTCCTGATTTGTAGCTTAATTAATTTGGTCATGTTATGTAGTTCAATCATTAATTAAGCAATCAATTACTTAACATGGATATAATTCGTCTTGTCAGAATCTTGGTGGCACTAAAAAAAACTCTTAAAGAAGTCAAAATGTATTTTTATTACAGCAAAAATTAGTCACTTGTCTTTTAAAGAATACTTGGTTAAGATCCGCGCCTTGCGCGGAATCAACATTATATATAAAAATTATTTTATGTATTAAATATTTTTACATATTATGAAATAATAAATATATATTAAATAATTAAAAGTCAGTAACTATTAAATATATAATTAAATTGATGTGAACATATAAATCAATTTTATTAATCCAAAAAATATTTTTTTTTATATTTGATAGGATATGTAATTAAATTTAAATGATGCTAACATAGATAATATATTTTAGTATATTTTTAATATTAATGTCTATTAAATGATAATTTTTACTCATATAGTTTTTTGATCATTTGTATCTTTTATAGAAAATTTTTTAAAGTACTGATAACAAAATTTTTATTGTAGGATTAATAGTTTTAGTAATTTATAATTAAAAAAAAAATAAGTTGTCAATGATCGTTCAAAACTTTTATCAAAAAAAATGTTCAAAGTAAATTTTGAAACTAAAATATTGTATTTTATATGGTTTATAGTTTAATTTAAAACGATATATATATTAATCTAATTAATTAATTAAATTAGATTTTTTACTTATATAATTTTTGTAATCATTTGTATTTTGTCATAACAAAAATTTTAAATCATGGATCATAAAATTTGAATGTGAGACTTTTAACAGTTTTAGTAATTTAAAGCCGTTTGTAAAAATTTAAAATATAACATATACATAAAAATCTAAATTATTATTATATGGTTATTGTAGTTGTTTAATTTATTTAATAGTATAAAATTAAACAAATATGATAGAAGATACACCATTTTTTATCAAATATTTATTATTCAAAATCATTAATTGTCATATATACTTTAGCTACATTAGGCAATTTCGTAAATTTTATTTAAGAAAATAATAAAGTACATTAATGATGAATTTATTGTTAGTTTAATAAAAAGCTTATTATATAATTAGATGAACCAACATATTTCTCTAATGATTCTAAGAATCATCTTAGTGATGATACGTTGTTACAAAAAAAAGTTGTAATGTTTTTCAAATAATACAAGGGGTATCATTGAGCTATTGTCCAAGGATAGCGAAAAAAACATAGCTTGGTCATAAAAAATAACACAGAAAATACTACACACAATGTTATTTCTCGTAACGCAGTGATTAATAGTACAAGATATCTTAATAATATGTAATTTATAGGTTATTTTCCTAGAAAAAATGTATTTTTAGGCTTTACTATAGTTTGTATCATACCATATATGTAGGATCAAAGGAACAGCGCGTGTTTATGATCAGTTAATTTATATTTTGTTGTAGGTTTTTTTTTTCTTAAAGTGGGTTAATCGGTAATTATGATCAGTTAATTCCAGTTTTTCACTCGATTCATTTGCTGTAATCCATTAAACCTTTTCAGATTATGGATGAATTAATATAAATATTACTTTTAAAAAAATTACATATTTACCTGTAAGTAGTTGGTGATATGCTTTAAAACAAGGTCGAAAAGGTATGTTGTGGATAACGAACGTTCAATACGATAGGAATCAGGACTGATCTACAGAAAATGACAAGGAAACTGAAGATATAATCGCTAAAAAATGTTTTTCCATTTGGTTCAACCTCCTCAGAGTCGTGCTTATGGTGTAAAGAAAAAGGCATTTGCCTTAGGTCCGTAATGCATATATAGTTTCCAGGGCTCCTAATATCAGTAAATAATGTCTTTGAAGGTAGGTGTCATTTTTGCTTGGAGTAAATACTTTCCAAATTAATTATATTATGTTATCTAAAGTGGTTCAGTTTTCCTTACAGTAAATAATTTTCAGATTAATTCTAATATGGTATTACAGTTTTAATGATTTTAATATATATTTTTAGAGGTTTGATTTTTGTTTTTGCTACAAATTTTTTTCAGATTTAGAAATATATTTGTTTTTAAAAATTGATATATGTAAAGATAACATTTATGTAAGAGTATGAATTTTGTTTTATTTTTATTTTTATTTAAATTTATTACTATTAATTAAAACAATAAATGTTTGTTTTGATTTGTCTTAGGCCTCCTAACATGCTCGCACTGTACTGAATCTCCCTATCTTGTTTAGGAGGAGAGCTCTTATGTTGGTGGTCTCATCTCACACGTAACCCCCTTACCGATCCCGATGGGTTTCTTCTGCAGACGAACTTTCCTTATAACCAAGAATCTGACATAGTAAACCTTAAAAGGGTCTTATTTTCATTCTTGGATAATAGATAACAACAAAAAAGAAAGAAAGATCCGATATTATTGAAATTGAATTATACCTAATTAATAATTATGGTCAACAAACTCATTAGACCTCAGCTATACTCCAACGAAGACATTCACATCATCTATGTTACTCATAGTTTAATTAGCCCAATTTATTCCCAAATATCAATCCATTAATTGCATATGTGGTTTTATTGCCGATTAATACTCTGTGCAGACATATAAATACATTTATTTGAAATATATATTTTGGGATGTACTCCTTGAAAACAGCATGAACAGTACGAAAACTCTCATGTAGCTCTAGTTAACGCCTACGATAGTCTTTCTATATACATATTTAAGAAATTTACACAACATAACATATAATTATATTCTAAATCTAGCTCCTCAGTTTTCATCATCCAATTTTCGAGAAGTTTTAAAGATGACTTCGATGCATTTATATAAATGTTTTTTTTTTTGTTAAGAGTGTTCAACTTAAAAATAGTGTTACTACAGATGCGAGAAGATAACTCGGAAACAAACTAAAAACAAAGAAGAGTAAACGATCTAGAAAATATAATGTGGTTTACTAAATTTCTTATGACTATAAAAATAAAGATTTTATTAATTGGAGACTGAATATATATACTTTTCGATTATATTATACTAAGGTTAAAAGAAAATGAGATATAAACAAGAAATCCAAGATGTCTATCGCTAATGTACTCATGAGTCTAAACTCAAATAAGAATGACAAAACTAAAAACCGCAACCCTTATAGAAGAACTTTATACCTTTAGCGAGATTCCAAGTTAACTACTTATAATGAATCATGCCAAATCCAATGCAAATTAACACGTAGATGCCTTTTGGAAAATACAATTTTAAAAAGTCAAATTAGAGAAATCAGAGAATAAGCTTTAGAGTTAGTAGTAGGGAGTTATATAAATTTCTTTTAAAAAATAGTTATATAAATATCGCCAGATAAGTCGTTTAAGATACAAGAATGATATGTAAATACAATATGGTTGTCATAGATAAAAGCATGCATGCCCATCTAATTAAACCTAATCTGTGGCAGGATTTAATTGGGTTATTAGTTTGTTCTATTACGATTTGTGCCAAAAAAAATGTTGTTCTATTAGGACAAGGATCTTCACATTGTATTCCTAGACCGGACATGATTCAGTTGACCCAACCGAAGCAACTTCCAAGTCATTGTCCAACTTCCAGATTCCTTTTGGGTTTAAAGGTAATCCTCACGTTAGAATCTATATAACTATTTCCTCTTTTTCTATCCTACCTCCACGGAACGTCTTATTTAAAATCAGAACTTTCAGAATCTTTTTTTGCCATGACTCTGAATTTAACCCATAGAAACATAGCTCTCTGTTTTGTCTTAATCATCTCCGTTATCTTATTCTGTTTCCCTCGCCGGCTCTCCGCCAGAAACCTCCCAGATGAATATACAACAAAAGCAACTCAAACAATAAAAGTCAGCAACTCCACGCGGCATGATTTCTCACGTCTTGTAGACGTCCAATTAGGCAGCCACGTCAGCGGCGTATCCGAGCTCAAAAGATACCTCCACCGTTTCGGTTACGTCAAAGACAACGGTAGTGATAGCTCTAAGAGCTTCTCCGACGTGTTCGATGGCCGTCTCGAATCAGAAATCTCTCTGTACCAACAGAATCTCGGTTTACCGATAACCGGGAGACTCGACACGAGTACCGTCACCCTCATGTCGTCACCGCGATGTGGCGTTAGCGATACACACATGATCAACAACGGCATGCACGTAACGGCGCGTTATACGTACTTCGGCGGTATGCCGAAGTGGAGCCGCGACACGCTAACCTACGCCTTCTCGGAAACACACAAAATCGATTACCCGACATCCGACGACGTCAAAACAGTTTTCCGACGAGCGTTCGGCCGGTGGGCGAGCGTGATTCCGGTGAGTTTCAAGGAGGTCGATGATTACACGACGGCGAATTTAAAGATCGGGTTTTTCGCCGGGGATCACGGTGACGGGCAGCCGTTTGACGGAGTCCTCGGGACTTTAGCACACGCCTTTTCGCCCAAGAACGGACGGGTCCACTTCGACGCGGCGGAGACGTGGGTCGTCAACGACGACTTCGAATCAAAGGTTGCAGTTGACTTGGAGTCGGTGGCGACTCACGAGATTGGTCACTTGCTGGGGTTAGGACACAGCTCGCGTGAGTCAGCGGTTATGTACCCGACTCTCCCGCCAAGGACCAAGAAGGTTGACCTTACGGTTGATGACGTGGCAGGTGTACTCAGGCTATATGGGCCGAATCCGAAGTTACGGTTGGATTCACTGGCGGAGCTGAAAGATTCTCTTGGAAACTGCGGCGTATCAGAGAGATTCTTGTCGGGGAATGTTACCGGTTATGCTCTGCTGGTTGTTTTGATTCTGTTCCTATAGGTTTATAGAAAGAAAAAAATAATGACTAGTGAGGAAAGTGATATTTTGGTTATTTCCATTGCCATTGTGGCGGCTTTCTCTAATGGACTATTATTCTTTGATTTATTAAATACTTTGAGTTTGTGTACTTCATTATCGCATAAATTGAAAGATGAAGATTGTTAAAAAAAAAAAAAATTGAAAGATGAAGATGTTGTGGTCCACTTCTAATCACACACCGCTTCATCGGTGAAGGTTGATCATGACTTTATATATTTTTGTTCCAAGTAAATATTAGTAATTTTCAATCAATCTGTTGAATGTTGAGTTGAATATATATACATCTAGATTTATGGAAAGAAAAAAGAAAAATATGCTTATATATTTATGCAGCTATGAATAAAATATATGTTTCCTAATAGTCCCTAAATTAGTAGTTTTCATAGATAATAATTCAAAATAGAAGTTAAAATATAAACATTTACAAAATAATTATTGATAAAACTGAAAGAAAAACAAAATTATCATTCAGGTTTTTAAAATCTAAAATCTACTTCAGAAATTTTAAACCATAAACCAAAGATCAAAAATCTATTTTTAAAACCACAAACAATCAAAAGTCTTTTTATTAGAAAAAGAAAATCGTATACCAAAGTCTTGGTAAAAAAACAAGATAACGATATAAGCCCGTTAGCTCTAGTCTATGTAGATTGATCGGGACTCGGGAGAGAGCCAATCTTGGAGGACTCTTGAAATTGAGAGCGTGAGAGTGAGTTGCTGATGAATGCATATTGATATGCGTTTTTATCACTTGACTTTCCCGCATGGATGTAATAGATATTATAGAATAATTAAATAAAAAAACTTTTTTTAGTTTACAAAAAAAAAGTTGATAGTTTTTTGCTTTTATTTATAAGTTTTAGTTATTTTGTAATTTATAAATTGGGCTTTTTGCAAAATTGACCTACAACTTAAAGTCAAACACAAAACTAACCTCCTTTTTTTTGAAAATTGGTTTTGCCCTATTCACCTCACAAGTTCATATAATTTACGAAAATGCCATCAATTTTTTTATTTTTTTATTTTTTCGAAAATGACATATTTACTCTCTAACCCTCATCATCTTCAAGTAATTACAAGATTGCCATTGTCATCAATACCACAAACACCATGAACAACCAATTTGAAACTCTTAAAGCTCCCAAAATCGATTTACCCTTCTTTTTTTTCCATTCTTGTGAACTAAACACAATATATATCTCACTTTCTCTCCACAATGAGCTAAAAAAACCCAAGATTTTGATTCTAAAATTTTTATGGTTCATAGAGTCATAGAAGCTAACGATTCTGGGTGGGTTACTTTCGTTTGTGATTCTGTGTGCTTGGAGAAGCCTTATGTATGCTAAGGAACTTATCTCACCAATTTAAGGTATGACATCGAGTTTTTTTCCAGATCTGTTCGTCAGACG
>NC_027754.1:40202047-40235375 GCF_000695525.1 Brassica oleracea var. oleracea | reverse complement strand
CTAAAAGCCTAGTGAAATTACATCTCAGCCCCTTGTGACCAAACAAAAAAACAGAAGTCATTTTTACGAATATAGCCCTAGTAAATCGTTTGAGTCGTCTGAGATGTTGGAAGTCGTCTGGACGACTGAAGTGTAAGTCGTCTGGTACTGGTTTATTTTAAAAATAATTTATAAATCTTGTAAAAATATATTTTGATGCGTGAAAAATAAAAATCAAGTAATTATAAACAGTTTTAAGTGATATAAATTAAGATATTATAAAATTGATTTGTTTTGAAGATAGATGAGTGGAAGTAGTGAATCATGAAATACTTTGGTTTAGGAGTTTGGCAAACATATGTTGTAGTATTGTATGTATTGTTAGGGTTAGATTTTGGAAAACTAAAATGTTTTTTTCAAAAATTAGTTTTCACCTATATGTGTTTATTTATGTGTATAGTAAACACTTTTCAAGTTTGATTTGATTTTATGAAGTCTTTAATTAGATAATTAAGACTTCATAAAATCAAATCAAACTTGAAAAGTGTTTACTATACACATAAATAAACACATATAGGTGAAAACTAATTTTTGAAAAAAACATTTTAGTTTTCCAAAATCTAACCCTAACAATACATACAATACTACAACATATGTTTGCCAAACTCCTAAACCAAAGTATTTCATGATTCACTACTTCCACTCATCTATCTTCAAAACAAATCAATTTTATCATATCTTAATTTATATCACTTAAAACTGTTTATAATTACTTGATTTTTATTTTTCACCCATCAAAATATTTTTTTACAAGATTTATAAATTATTTTTAAAATAAACTGGTACCAGACGACTTACACTTCAGTCGTCCAGACGACTTCCAACATCTCAGATGACTCAGACGATTTACTGGGGCTATATTCGTAAAAATGGCTTCTGTTTTTTTGTTTAGTCATAAGGGGTTGAGCTGTAATTTCACTTGGCTTTTAGGTTAGTTTTGCATTTGATTCAAGTTTGGGTATAGGTTTGGGATTAAAATCAAATTGTGGATTAGTTTTGGCAAAAACCCCTTATAAATTTGAAATAAAATTTAATTTTAGATATCTCAGTTAAACATGTGCTTTTTAATTTTCAAGCATATATATTTCCAAATTGAACTATACCTTTTCTGCTTTTAATAAACTAAACTAGAATAGCAAAAAAAAAATTAGAATAGTAATTTGCTTTGTTTTGTTTTGTTGTACTATACATATATATATATATATATATATATATAATATTCGTATGATTATGTATATTGTGATATATTTTTAGAAAATAAATAAACTAAATTGTTGATTAGTTGGGAAGTGCATAAGAATAATTCTAGTAGAGGTTTTTAATTTTAAAAGTTTAAGTATATATAAAAATTTATTTATATTTTATTGTTAGAAGTATTTCAAAATCACGAGGATATCTCAAAGATTTTCATTATGAAAACTAAGATCTTAAAGTACTCTTATTAAATTTTATTTATTGTTTATAATATTTTGAAACTCTTGTGAGAACTCTTTGTAAAATTGCTCCTATCAATCACAATCATATAAGTTATAAGAATTTAACAAATTGTGCCTCTTACATTTGCCAGAAAGGTATAAAAATAAAACTGGTCTACATATATATATATATAGAAATTAAAAATAAATATTTCTCTTTCATTAAATTAAAATTATAAAGAGAATAATTTTGTGATTTTTTTTGAAAGCATGGACCAAATCACATTATATTCTAAAGGTAATTTTCTTCTTGTAAGCTAAGTGGTTTCGGGAAAAATTATTATAAGAAAAAGGAAATTAGAATTATAAATGTAATTAATTAAAAACTTTATCACGCAAAAAGGCATATTGATCATATTTTTTTTGCTTTTACGTACATGATGGTAGAGTTTGAGAGTTTGTAGCTTAGGGGAAGCTTCTATGATCCACTTGAGATAACTCGGCCAGTCTCGATAACATGTCCAAAAACTTAGATGATGAAGCTGGTGAAAGATCTCAGTTGGTTTGTGCGGAACCTGCCATTTCCAAGTATAATCTCGTATATATGAAAAAATATTGGATAAAAATGACAAAAATACTATTGTGGTACCTGTCCTTTAGGAGCAATCAAGCATAAAGAGAGATGTTTAACAGATGTGAGAGACCCCGGAAGGTCCAGCAGATCGGTTTGTATTAAGATCTTAAGATCAGCTGTTACAATGTGAGGCATCTTTTGAATGTTGCGCAATTTCATCAAACACGCTTCAATCTTCAAGTGCTTCAAAGACGGAGTATTCAAGCAAAAATATTGGCTTGGTGAACAAATAACGGATAAGCTTTGTAAGGAAGGCACCTCCACAGTAAAAGTTTGTGTAGCATCATGGTACTCTATTAGCAAATCTTCAAGGACAGGACATTTTGATAAAAGTCTTGTAAAGGATTCATTATCATTGCCTTTGTACTGCATAGATAGAAGATGCAGAGTTTTGAGCACTTTAAAGGAGTCTGGAACTAAAGTGACATTGAGGAAAACATATGAGAGATGCATGGCCACTAGTGTTTCACACGTTCTTCTTGGTAAGCTCAAACTCGACAAAAACCCATAAACCACATTTAGCTCATGCAGACTGCGGTTTGATGCAATTTCAAAGCACGATACAATATCTGTGTCAGAATAAGTTCCTTCAAGACTTAGGTGCAAACTTTCAAGAACTGGAGCCTTGTATAGTAAAAGAGATTTGTTAACAAATTGGCAAAAGCTTTCGTATGTTTCCATATTGAAATTGCCACAACTCAAGTTTTGGCAGAAGCATCCAAAGAGAACGCCAACGTTTCGACAAAACACTTGTGATCCGGACTTCGTTTGTCGGAAGATATGACAGTATCTTCAAGAGCAAATCGTCAGGGAAAGGACTAACTTTGTCCATCATCCAACAAATCCTTAATTCCTGAGCAAAATTACCAAACATGAGATCAGGATGGTTTACGAAGCTAGTGACATGTGTATCCAATTGATTAACTAGTTAATCAACAAGAAAGTTACTCCACAAAGTACGCTCGAGAAGGCTCTTAACGTACTGAGGTACAATCTCCCAGTAACCTGCGGATCCTGAAAAAGAATTGTTGGAGTAACGGACAAGGCAAGGAGTTGGATCAAGTGCCCAGTAATACGCGCTTGTACCAACCAGTCAGATGCGCCTTTAATTTGATACAAGCGGAACAATCATTTGCTTCTGCTCCAGGGATGCACATCCCTGCCGCGTAGACTCGGCTAGGTTCTTGTCCAATGGAACCGCTGTAGAAGCCATCTTGAGCCGCGGCATTGGACGGAAGAGAGGAGAGGATGAGACGGCGGTTTGCGTCATATGTACCGTTGGGTATGAAGTTCTTCCCGTTGTGTACGCACGTTTGTGCTGAAACTGAAGCAACAAAGGAAACAATGAGAACAAAACAGAGGATTAGTGAGGAACTCCTCTGCTTCATTTTCCTTACAAGATATTGTCTTAGTGTTCAAGCATCTGTCTGTTTTCACTATTTAAAAAGCAATGGAAGTTTCTGTGAGAGTTTCTAAATGTTGAATTCCTCAAAACTGATATACGGTCACTAAACGAAGGACAAAAAAAATCGAACGTCAAAAAAGAAAGAAAAAAAAAATCGAACGTCAAAGTCAAATGTTTCTGTTCATACAGTATTAGTTTCGTTTCAGATAATCATGAAGGTGTGTAGGATCTTAGTTAAGTCCTGTTATGAGTATATGACCTAGGACATCCGCAGAAGAAGACGTGAATAATGAACCCACTTGCATACATGCACATAGCACATGTTAATCACTCAAACTATACAATCGTCAATCAAGCGTTCATTTCATTCACGTAGTTTTTCTTATCCTCCTGAGGATTATGGCAAAATCTTTTGTTTTAGTGCTTACGCGTCTTGTCAGTTCTTAGAGCACCCCCATTAGTGAACTTATGGGGGGTTCACACAGATTCCAAAAAGAAAAAAAATATTAAAATAATGAATAGTGATGAACTTGTCTCTCTCCACCTCTTCTCATTGAACCGCACTGTAGTGCGGGTCCCACGGCACGTGGCGGCCCGCGATTGGTCCGATTAATTTTTTTTTTTTTTTTTTTTTAAAACAAAAATCAAACAGAAAAAAAATATAATAAAAAAATACTTTGTCAAGTGGGGGTGCTCTTACTAATTAAACAGAACTCGAAGTTTCTGTCTGAATTTTTTTTTTTTTTTTTTTTGGATAGTTTTCACTTTTAAGGTTTAGATAATATAACTATCTTATCAGCGTTACAGTATTGTAGACTACTAGCTACAATGAAATTGTGAAACAAGATCAGTAAACAGAGTAAATTTCAATTTGAGAAAGAATTGTATGGGGATTGAAGTTCTAACGCCCAAAAATAAAAACACTCAGGATCCATAACATCAAGATTGATCCTTAACGAGGATCAAATTGCTAATTGTTGCACCATCCATAGAGAAAAGACCTGACTCCAAAATGTCAGCTGGTTAGTCTTGATCGTGTGTGCTTCCGACAAAAAAATCCAGGTTGCTAAGGCAACGGGAAGATGAATTGTCGAAAATGTTGGATGATACATGGGACGTTTTTTTAACACATAACAACCCATTATTGATGCATTTGAAACTTCATTGCTGTAAAAATTCTCATGAATCAATTTAAAAAGCTTATAATTTGCTGTTTTAATTTAAATGCTACGATGTTCTTGTAGTTACCTATATTAAAGAACGTACATTTGTGTTGCAGATCAAATGTTGCAGCCATGTGGTTAATTAATTTTAAGAGATTATAAAGCTGTAAGACTAAAAGTTTTCAAAATATAGATAAAGTAAGTTTGTATTTTTTAGCCAAGGAACATATCCAAGAGTTGATTAAAAACATAAAGCGACATAAATATCCCTCAAAATAACGACATAACCTTCAAAGAAGAAGTCCACAAGACTAAACTACGAATCAGAACTCAGAAGCATACATGGTTTCATGACTTTCATCACTAAAATCAGAGGGGAGGGATGATCAAACGGATCACACCGTTCTTGGCAATGGTCTTGATCTTACGGCCAGGAATACTGACCTGACTTTCGAGCATAGCCACCTCACCAGAGTAGAACCGGCCACCAGAGTCAAGGCCAACGGCAGGAGCATCACCAGTCACCGATACTCTCCCGTTCACGACGGAGACGGTGAACCTATCCTTGGGAACACCCGGCATGTCTACACGCACGTATAGACCGCCGTTTGAGAGAATCTTCCACTCATAGGCCATATCCGAACCTATGTTCACGCATGGGTGTGGCTCCAGTAACGGACCGGTTAACTCCGGGTCTGCGCTTCCACAACCAAACTCATTATATTTCACATACGGTTTAATGACATATTTCAAAAGCTTGCAGAAAGAGAACATATGTAAATACCATGTGGATCCGTGCCGTGAGGAAACGTGTGAGGACCCGTGCTACAACGATCTTTGACCATAAAATAGAGACAAAAGTAACAATTAATTTAGGGTATAATAAGAATATATATTTAAAAGTTTGTGAGAAAAAGACTTGTAGAAAAAAAAAATCAAGATAATAAATTAATAAACCATTAAATCAGATAATTAATTGTATAAAAAACAAATCAAAGATAATAAAGGAAAATGTGGTGAAAGGTTACCTTCTCGGTCTGGGCCACCAAGAAACGCTGTAGAAAATAAATTGAAATTTTTTTTAGTATATAGAATCTTTAGTATATTGATTTAAATAACCAAAAAAAGGGATTATAGTTTGAAAGTAATATACAGATGCATGAAGGGCTTTGTGATGAGGCGCGGGTCTTGGAGAGGTGAAGCCTGAGAACACCGTCCGACATGTGTGAGACCAAGCCGGAGATCTCGCAGCATTTACAGACGAGACCTGTAGCGGAGCCGTAGTTCCGAGGAGAAGAGTCATGTTTGTGCTCTTTTGGTGCGTCCGCGGTGATAGACACAGCCTTCTTCGTCGGGTCAATCCTAACCTTTATGCTGTCTTGTGGAACACCGGGAAAGTCAATCCGAATGAACATGTCCTCGTTCTCAAGCATCTTGAACTCTGTGAACCCTTTTGGTCCGCTTACGAGAAACGGGTTGTTAACCGCGTAAAACCCTTCTGCTCCACACCAAAACAGACATACACAAAGACAGAAAAAAACAAAACTGAGAAAAAAAGTATAGTATAAGTGAAAACGTGAACGAGATTTGAGGATGGTTGAGAAGTATCTTACCTCTAGATGGAGGAGCAACGGTAAGAGGGACCACCATTTTTCAACAACGAGAGAGAAGTTTTCGGTGAGGTTTCAGATTTCTAAAGGTGACTGTTCTTTAGGGTTTCTCTCTCACTGTTTTTTTCGACCTTTATGTTTCAGAGGAAAGAGAAGGCAACGAACAAAGACAAGGCAATGAGCTGTCGTCTTTCAATTTGCGACTTCGTAATGCATCAGAATTAGACACGCTTCGACTCCCCATTTGTGAAACTTTTTTCTTTATTTTTGTAATTATTAAGGAGAAAAAGAGTGTATGATCCGATCCCATATGTACAAGCCTACGTCGTGAAATCATGTTTATCTTTTGGTTACACCTAAATACGTGTGATGGATAAACATGATAGACATATACATGTTAATTTGATTGCGCTCTTATAAAAATATATCATTCATATTGTTCTTCAAATATTCAAAATCCAAAAAACATGAAGAATAGTCCATTAGTTTAAACATATAATAAGGTCCATCATATATAAGCATGAACTAATTAAGATGGTGATAAAACTAGAAAGGAGGGATAATAAGGCGGATGACACCATGTTTAGCAATTACTTTGATCCGACGGTTGTCATAGGCTAGAGGAACGACGGCGACCTTGCCTCTGTACTCACGCCCGCTCGAGTCGTGCAAAGCGGGAGGAGCTCTTCCGATAACAGTGATGCCACCGTCACTTTCAACCGTCATCATGAAACGATCATTGGGGACGCCGGGCATGTCAATACGCAGGAAGAGACCGCCGTTTGGGAAATGCTTTGATTCGTAGGCACTCGTGGATCCCTCCAACACTGAAGGGTGTGGTAGTGTGACCGGACCTGTAAACGCCGGATCTGTCCAAAACAGTAAATCACATAACATAACATTTATCAATATTATAATATACTTTAACGTCCCCAATTAATTCTTTGTTCAGTAGTGTAATTAATTGATATACATACAACATAAGAGAAAAGAACATGCATGAAAAATGTGAAATATACATACGGCTAATACTACAGAGACCTCAATTTATAAACTGTAAGTTGTGTCACAATGGAGCCATTATTTAATTATACATACATACATACATAACAATCCAGATTATGCGCCTGAGGGTTTGTGAAGTTATCTTATCGCTTAATAATCAAATCAAATGAAATAAATACCTTCTGCGTTATGTCCACGAAGATGGGCTACCAAATTAAAGAATAAAATATATTATTTAAAAGATAAAAGTAAGGAAGAAAATGTAAAAAAGTAAGTCAAACTTTAATATGTATAAGCATAGCAAGAGGATGGCCACCTGCGACTGCAACCATAGAATCAGCACACATCCCATGAACAACGTCAGATACTATATGATATGCAATTATGCATAGAAAGAATAAAAACCAATACTTAAAATCCAATAACTTCTGGGTTATACCCATTAATTACGCAAGCTGTCACAAGAACAAAAAAAAAAGCTTTAACATTCAAAACTGGTAAATGAAAGCAAGAAAAATAAATCATCTATTGATTCGAGATTAAACACGAAGAGACATTACCAAGGAAAGGAACAGTAGGCATTGTGGCACCACCAACTGAGAGAGACAAAACATAAACAAAATGTCAGATCGATATCAGTCTCCCGAAAATAAATATATATGAAAGATTTTTTTTATGTTGCATTAATTCGAGAAATTAGCTTACAAGAACATGAGGAAGGGAAATGAAGATTGATCTTCTTCTTGGAGAGAATGAGCCTGACGACACCATCTCCAACAAAACACTGAATGTTACTGATCTCACAACAATCGCAGACAAGTCCCGTTACGGCTCCGTATTTGCGGTGAGAAGAATCGTGTCTAAACTCTTTCGGTGCGTCTCCGAACACAAAAACAGCCTTCTTCAATGGCTCCACAAGGATTCTCACACTTTCTTTGGTGACACCAGGGAAATCAAACCTCGCGTACAGATCCTCATTCTCTTCCATGAGCTTGAACTCAGTAAACCCTTTTGGTCCGTTCACCTGATACGGATTATTCCTTGCGTAAAACCCATCTGACCACAAAAAAGATGATATTATATGATAAGTATATAATATCAATCAACATTAAAGATTTAAAGAATGATGAATAGAACTAGGATAAATAATACCATGAGATTGAGGGACGGGACCGATGTTCATGACCGGCATGGTTAGACGGAGGTGTTAGGGTTTTGGAGTTTTTCTTAAAGATTTCTCTAACTTTTTTTTTCTCTTTATGGTTTTAGAGGTTTGTGAGATTTTACCAGAGGGAACCTTTAAGCGAAAGAGAGAGGTATGGAGGTTTGTCAGGTAAAAATGACAAACAATCCCCGTTGTGACACGTGCCATTTTTGCATTTGTCAACAGTTTCAACGTTGAAAAAAACTTATATTTAATTTACCTGCAGTAATATACACAGTCTAGTCTACATATATATATTATATACGTATTTGTTTTTTTTATCAAAATATATTATATACGTATAATTTTGAAATCTTCAACAGTTCGTACACTAGTGACAGGTCTGAGTTTTTATTTAGACACGTTAAAAAGTTGGTCTTTGGCTAAAATTAGCAAGGTTTCAGCTTTATTTTGTCGACTAGTTTTCAGCTCTATTGTAGACCTCGTAACTGCATGCGCTTTCAGGCACACAGATAAAGACGTTGTTTTTGTTTGTTTTATAAGTATATTCATATTGTTCTTTTTGATCAAAAAAAAAGTTCATATTGTTCTTAACAGCGTTTGTACTCTGTACATACAGATAAATATACACACTTCCACCAAATGTTTAACATTTGTACGTAAATTATAAGTAATTTCGTATAAGCCCACTTTACTTTTTGTTTTTGCTAAATAATATTGCTATCTGATAACATTAATTTACTACATATATTGGGGTCTTTAGATAACTTTCATCTACCCCATGTATTTAATGTAACAATTTCAGTGTGTCAAATGATTACTAATGTACAAATATGAGGCAATTGTTTTATATCAAAGTATTATCTTTTTTAAAATAACTTACTGGCTTCTAATAAAATAAATCGTGTTTAATTTTTTATCTTGCATGTATATATTGGGTTTAACGGGATAGAAGTAATAAAACTTGTTTCGCCAGATCTTGCCAACGAATAGTCCCAAGCTTTATTTTGAACTATAATTAAGCATGATGTTTCATTTCATGGCAGCATTGAAGTTAGAGCTATAAATGGGTGATAATAACTTATTAGGGAATATTTTTGGTAGCTGAAATATAGCAGAATCGCAAGGCTGACAAAGAAGAAGAAGCTTGATGCGGAGATTCATTCAAAGAGTCTCGCATTTTGATGATAGCTAATCTACTTACTTAAAGAGAAGACTCATGCATAAAGCGTAGGACGTTACACAAAATAAAGTAATGTCTCTTTTTGCAACATATCCAAAAGTAGTCGAAATTTAAAAAAAAACATCAAAGCGCTTAATCCCAACAAAAAGGTCTAGAAACATGCATATCATGAAATCAAAGGGGAGGGATGAGGAGGCGAATCACACCGTTCTTGGCGATGGTTTTGATCCGACGGCTAGGAATATTGACAGGAGCGGAGAGCATAGCCACGTCACCAGAGTAGAACCGGCCAGCAGAGTCGTGGCTAACGGAAGGAGCTTGACCAGTCACCTTCACTATCCCGTTAGCGACTGTGACAGCAAAGTTGTCTTTGGGAACGCAGGAAATTAATATCATTAAAAAAAAAACAAAATAATAAAAATAGAAAGGGGAAAGTCGACGTACAGATGCAGGAGGAGGGATCGGTGCAAGTGTTGGAGAGGACAAGTCTGAGAACACCGTCGGACATTTGGAAGGTGCAGCCGATGAAGTCGCAGCAAGTGCAAATGGTTTTGATGATGGTGAGGTATTTACGGGAAGAGGAGTCATGGTTGTGGACCTTGGGTGCTTCTCCGTAGACGATCACAGCTCTCTTCGAACGGCTAAGGCCAACCCTCACGCACTCTTCTGGGACGCCGGGAAGGTCAAGCCTCACGAAAGTGTCATCGTTCTCAGCAAGCGGAGTGAACTCATCAAAACCCTTTTGGCCCGTTCAACAGAAACGGGTTCAAGAATCCTTCTGCTCAACAACAAAACCAACATTAAACCTTGTGATGAGTCAAGGGGGAAAGTTAATGTGATTTGATGCTTGGTTTCAGACTTACCGGGAGATTGAGGGATGGGAGGTAGAGGAACGGCGGCCATGATTCAGCAGAGTGAGTTTGTAAGCTGTAAGCTACTGGTTAGGGTTTCTTCTCTTTCTCTCTCTCTCTCTCTCTGAGTTTTTAGCTTTTACGACTTTAGTTTTTGGGGGATCTTTATGGGAGGAAGGCAACCCAGGAGGGAAGATTTTGTCAGTCGAAAACGACAAAAATACAGTAGCTAAGAGACACGCGTCTTCCTCTTATTTGTGGAACAATTTCTTAGTTTTTCTTAATTTAATTCACATAAAACTATATTTGTTACAACTTGAATAGGCACATCGGTCATCATCATCAGATAAGTATAGAGTTGAAGACTCAAATGAGTTAATGGTGAAAATCTTAAATGCCTAATTAAATCATAATTAAGGATGAAAAATAGTAGGCTTGTTGTACAGATTCAAAGGCTGTTTCACAATTCAAAACTCAAAAGCCCTTTTGTCATTTCTCCACAAGTGTGTATAGAATAAATATTGTTCAACAAATATAGAAATGGAAAGGATGTGAAATTCTATTTGTTGGTGGAGTTGTCTATTGTTTCCATATAGTTGATAAAATTTATTTGTATTATTCCCTAGAAAATTGTTGTTGATTGCATAGTAAATTAACAACGACGTAAAATGAAAGTTATAAGCTTAAAGATTTAATTTAATTAAGAAGCTAATTTATACATGAGATTACTACTTACTTCCATAAGTTGTATAAATTTCATGTGGTTAATCTGCGAACATGTTCCAAGAAACTACTTAGACAGGTCGTACCATAAGGTGACACAGCGATAGTGGCAAAACAACGAGACATGGTAAATAATAACATACCGAAGAAACCTAAGAGTTGTTATTACCATTTTAGAAGAAGAGAACTCACCAATCTCTTGATCAATAATCATTGCCAATCAACAAAAGAAATCGATATTTTATTGTAAAAGTTCTCTGCTTTATCAAATAATAACAGCATGATCGCTTGAAACTTTGTTCAAACGGCATTACAAAATTCAGGAAAGTGAGAAGCTTTGTTGATTTTGTATATGCTGTCCTGCACAGAACTTATAACTAAAAAAAAACAGAGCAAGAACCAAACAAAGATCCATCCAAAAAAACTTATAATTTGTGGGGCCAAATCGTTCAAGACAATGGGCAAAATCAAGAATTTCAATTACTGAAGACATAACAACAGTAAGAAGCTTTGTTGTTTGTTAGGCCTATATTCTTGAGTTCCAGTGGTTCCTTTTAGACTTCACCAGAATGTTACACCATAACAAATAATTTATTTGTACTTGATCTAAGAGAACCTATCATCCAAAGACGCTAAAGGTACTGCAACTTAGCATATATAATCCACAATAATACTTTGGCATTCCATAACAGATTTGCCAACAAAAGAACAGAAAATACTATATAGAAGCACAGTCTTTTTAGGTGAGAAGAGAAGCACCAAGCAATGAAGTAGGTGAGTCGGTTCTTCAGTTACACCTTTGAATGAAGAGGCCTTATCTTGGCCAGCAATGTCTCTGCTTCAATAAAACCACCAAAAAGGTCCAAAGACTTGTACTTGACAGCTTTCCATCTGTTTTGTTGTCACATTTTCATATAAAAAAAATTATTTGCAGTTTTGGGCCATGGGGAAGTAAGAGAATATATTTAAGTACCTGGGCAGAAAAGATAGTGCAAAACAATGGAGATGGAGATGATCAACACTGTTAAAAGGTGGCTGGTGAAAACCAAATCTGCGAGGAAGTACAGATGAGGTTAATGCTACCACAAGAAAAAGCCTTAATTAGTCGAAATTCATAATTGATTTTTAGTGTTTGTAACCAAGAAGACTAACCTATGTAAGGTTTGAGGTGCATCTTTATGCAACAGTTCTTTTCCAACACTTAGCATGTGACTTTATACATAAAGAATACAAGATTGAGAAACTGATGTATTTTGTTTTGAGTGAAACCAACCCAATGAGTAGTCTTCATCTCTTCTCTGAAGGTCTCTCACTGTTGGAATGTGTTCTACTGGAATAACCAGGTAGTGCCTGAAGCAGAGTTTTAACCTTGATACTATAAATAAGCATAAATCAATACAAGTAAAGCGAGAGAACAAAGACAAAACCTCTGAGCGGCGGGCTTGATGTCTTGAAACGCGACGACCTTCTCATCCTGAGAAAATTAAAATTGTAAGAAAACTATTCCATTAGCCATCAAGTAGTAGAAGAAGAAGAAGAACGTACGTCGTGAAGGAGACGAGTGGTGGTGGTTGGATTGCGTATGATCTGACAGAATATACACGACTGATTCGCTCCCGCCATTTTTCCTCCCTAAATTTTTACGTTTCCGAATTTCAAATCACTGATACTTTTTTTTTTTTTTAACACAACTTGTTTTCATTAATCATTAACTTGCACGAGTACAATAATTAGAGGGAATTAAACATCCTCTTTGATTAAAAGGATAAACAACATAAGCTAAATGAGATAACCCTTCATAAAAAGTTGACAGCGAATTCGAGACGAAGCTTGAATGCGTCGATAAAACCTTCACGACCAGCTGAAAGATAGTAACATAATGTGACGTTGAAAGCCAGCTCTCACCTACGAGAAACCCAAAAGTAATCTCGGTTGCCTCTTCAGGTCCCGTAGAGACCGCTACACAAGAAGATAGACCGGTAGAGAAACTAAAACCAGAACTCAGCAATAGAACTGAGAAAGTGTATACTTTCATTGAAAGAAGGTATGAGATCCACTCCTTATGAGAGGAGGGTAGAACAAGCAACCAAGATGTTCCCGATGAATCCAACGGAAAACACTTCATAACTAAAAGATATATCATTATGCGCAATTCAAAGGGACCAATGAATCCACCGGAAATCCTTTGCGACTTAGCCAAAATCAATGAAACCATGTCCATTTCTGAACTGTGTTTACCTGAGCTAAGCCGTGAGCTGATAATATCAGCAGTAATCATAGTGAGCCTGGCCCAAAAACTTATCATTAGCAATCCAAAGACAAGCCAACGAACGGTTGTATGCGGTTGTGGAAAGTCGCTGGCGGTATCCAAACGACCAACGATTGAGAACGGGGGAGCATCAGGCGGTGAACCGGAGCAGTCAGCACATCTGGCGGGACAGGTCGGAGATAGCTTAAGTACTTCGCCACAATGGCGGGTCTCGTCGATAGCACATGTCTTCGAAGCACCGGTGGAGAAATGAAATGGAAAAGGTTTGGATGGAAGAGGAGGCGGTTTCCGGCGAGGATCTACGAACACAGAGCCTTGAGTTACAGATCTGACGCACCAGGAGTAGGAGCCACAGCACCAAGGAACACGCAGAACGGAGGAGCAGCGGCAAGGAATACGAGGAGCGGAGAACCCGCTTGACATTGCTTCCCGGGAATCCCCAGATAAGCGGACAGCATAAGAGACGGTGGACTTTAGGAGCACGCTTGAACCCAAACGATTTGAAACAGTAGTAGTAATGGTGGAGATGAACAACGCGGCAGTCGGTCGGAGACGAACGGAGCAGCAGTCGCGGCAGAGATGAACGGAACAGCAGCGGCGATGGAAAGAGAAGCAGAGGTGAAACTAGGCATCAAGGGAGACGGACGAAGACGACGCCGGCGAGCTAGGTCGCTGCCGGCGTCGACGAAACTAAGAAGAAACGGCGCTTCGATTTCCGTGGCAGGGAGAGACAAGCTAGGGCAATCACTGATACTTTATATTCTTTATTTAACCCCTCAACTTTTGTAACTTACTATTTTGAGAACCGAGATAAATTTGTTCAGACAGAACTGAAAAATCTTTGCGAGTACTTCTGTTTTGACCCCGAAAATACTTTATATTCTTTATTTAACCCCTCAACTTTTGTAACTTACGATTTAGTACGATCTATTTCAATAATTAGCTTTTTAATTGTGCTTAATTTTAAGAACTCTGGTGTTCATTTGCAATGAATATTTATAGTATTAGGGACTTAAAAACACAGTCACACATCATAATGTTGCTATTTGGATTGGTCACTTAACTTTCTCAAAGATTCAAAAAAGTTTGTTAACACACAATAGCCTGATTTGCTTTCTGAAGGAAAGACAGGATTCTACTTGATTCTGTCCTGTCAAAAGATGCAGTGGTAATGCCATCCATATAAAGGAGTCTTGAGAGGTTGTGCAATGTATCTTCCCGTAAGTACTCTTATCAGTTCTTATCAATTCTAAAACAGAGACGTCGTCTTCTTATATATTCATGAATTGGCTTATAGTGCAGGATCATGCTCTGGTGAATGCAACCTTAGGGGGATGTGGTGATCTACCTTCAGGTAAAGACAGTTCTTGTTTGCCCTTCTTTATTTGGCAGTGTGGAGATTAACGTTATGATTGTTCCTTTTCGTGGTACATTTTCTGAAACTTAGCATTGAGTTCAGAGTCATGGAGTTTGACTTCTCCAAGCACATCCCAGCTGATAAGTGAAGTTGAAGTCATGTTGTTGAACCGGGGAACGGAAAACAGCATTATATGCCCTTCACGGAATACGCTATGAACCCACTATCCCGGGTATCCCCTAAATTACCCGGGTGAAGTCCCTTGCTTGCTAACGCTATGATGCAAGCGGTGGATCATTAGTTTAGACGATATATATTATTTTCTTATTATGGCTAATTAACGAAAACCTATATGTACATCGATTACTGGGCCGAGTAAATCCCAATAATTTATTTTTTCCAAAAACAATGCCCATTTCGATAACTTCTGCCGCAATATTAAAAAGAAAGCTACAATCATTTTTAATTCAGTATGAAGAGTGATGTTTTGGATTGATACGAAGATTATCTTCCTTGAGATTCAACTATTCCAGAAATATATATAAAATTTTTATACGAAAAATCTATAGTTATCCATACGTAAAATAGATGTGTGGTAGTTTACTTTGGATTTCTATCGGTGTATCACTTTTCTACATTTTTTTTTTTTCTAGTTCTCCTGATACAATCTAGCTTTTACAAAAATGTGACCTGAAAAAAACTGTTTTTTTCTTTCATCGATTTTGGGATGAGAGATCAAGAGTTTAGAGCCAAAACTAGCCCAACAAACAGTCAGTAGTCATACTCATATATACCAGATTGAATCCATCTATATAATTATAGCAGTTTCTATGTATCAACTTTCACTAACTCGTTTCTTTCGCTATTACTGTTAGTCACATATCGGAGAGTGACAAAGAGAAAGATGCTGCTTAAACACAAGAGTAGACCGATAAGATTCCGCCCAGAAAAATTATTTGAAATCAAAAAAGAAAAAAAACGACGAAGGAATTGAAGAAACCATAATAACCCTACAAAACATACATATTGGTATCGTTCTTAGGTTTCGTACCATTACACTAAATGCAAATAATCTCATTTTCTTTAACTAGTGTTATACATCACCAAAGCTAAACCGGCGTGTTAAACCAAAGGAATTAGAATCTGGTTTTTAGTGTACAAGATTACAAGATGAGTATACGACACAATTGTACATCAGATACATCATCAGACTAATCACATCCTGTATCATTCTTTTGGTTTTAAGCATAGTTATACGCACATATCATAATCTATTATATTTTTCTTAAATTCACATAAGAATCTAATTATTTTATAACAGTTTTATTTGGTAATGAAAACGTGGTGCAAAAAAACGTGATACGCCACTAATGTACAAAACTACAACTAACTATCAATAATAATATCAAAATGTAGAGAATGAGCAAATCATGTGGGAATTTCTAAACCACGCAGAGGTGATGATATTTTTGGTTGCGTTCCCTTCTGTGGTTACCAGCTTAGAGAGGCTGCGATAACGCTAACTTCCCCCTCTACTGAAATTGCGATATGAAAGAAAATAATAATTTGGAAATCATAAAAAAGAAGTAAGGAAGCAGTATCAGTAAAAAAGTGATAAGGCATCACAGTAAAAAATATTAAGAAGAATGTCAATAAAAGGGACATGAAAGAAAGAAAATTAAGCTATCACTTCTACTCTCTCGAGCTTCAGCTTTTAGAGCAACAATGTCTCTATTTCTGAAGCCCTTCCTCTTCCTATACGACTCCACTCTTAGCCTCCTCTTACTTCTTGTAATTATATATAACTCTCTCTCGCTCTTTATATATATATATATATATATATATATATATATGCATGTGTTCTTTATTAGTTGACGATAAACTAATAAATAGTTATTTTTCTTGGATGAATTAGTTCAATGGATGGAGCCTTGAAGATTCAGCAACTGCCCACGAGAGGCTTGAAGCAGACAACAATGCTGCAGAATCTGAATGGATGCAAATCCAATATTTGTGGAGAAAAACGAGAAGTCTTGTGCTTCTTCCCGTTTTCAAGGGTTTGGTGATTATGTGTTTGGTTTTATCCATCATAGTGTTCTTCGAGAGTTTTTACATGAACATTGTGATACTCTTCGGTAAGTTATTAAGACGTAAACCGGAGAAAGTGTACAAATGGGAGGCCATGCAAGAAGATGTCGAGGCTGGATCCGAAAACTACCCAAAGGTTCTTGTCCAAATACCAATGTACAATGAAAAAGAGGTATATATATTTATATACCTGTTTAACCTTCTCACTATAAAATAATGAGAAGTAACGATGGTTTAAAGCATACTGTCTCTTAATACTTGTAGGTCTTTCAAATATCTATAGCGGCAGTGTGCAGTTTATTATGGCCATCGAGCCGTCTTGTAATTCAAGTTGTAGATGATTCCACCGATCCTGTCGTAAGGGTATGTAGCATGTTAAAATATAAAATAATACTATATTATTAATATATTATATAAATGTCATGATAAACAAGATTCTACACTGTTCTGACAATTGGCTGTTCATGATAATTCCAACCACAATACTAAATATAATATTAAGATATTTTAAAGTTTTGTTTTATTTGTATCTTTAGACACACCACTTGATTATATATTAAATATAAACCTATAATCATTAACTTAAAATAATAAAAAGTATATTACAGCGTAGTTATTTTCAAAACTAGTATAGCTTAAATATAAAATTACAATCGATTAATTAAGCAAAATATTAGTTAGTATAAAAATTCTACAAATTCATGTTTATTTTTAATTATAAATTTTAAATATAAATAAATATTAACTATATTATATTTTAATTAAAAATAAATTACAATAATATAATCTTAGTGTTATTAATAATGGCACGCCATTTAGTGTAAAACACTAACCCCATCCATAATACATTGAAACAAAATTTTAGTATCGTATTTATTTGGTAAACATATATTCAATATTTGTTTTTTTGTCTAGATTCCATTAGTATATAACTATTTATTAAATAACAAAATATATAAATAAATTATTATTGTATATTTAGTATGATAATATTTTACTTAAATAAAATAATACTGAAAAAGGCTTTTCGATTAATTTATATCTAATTAGTTAGCCGGTGATACCTCTTTGACAATTAAATTAGGGCCTCGCAATTTATGAACAAAATTATGTTTTTTTTTACTTTCTTCTTATATTAAAAAAAACTATTTAAGAAGTTTAAAATATTTTCTTTACATACTAATATACGTTGTTTTTCTCAGAGATTTCACTCAAAGTTCCTAGGATCTCGCATCTAAAATTAAAGAAGACGTAAGACCACCGTTAATGGGGCTTTTAAATGAGTCTTTAGTGTGTTTTAAAGATGCATGCCCCACAAATAGGAAAATAATCGGTTAAATAAATGGTGAAATAAGGATCGCTTGTGGAGAGTTTTTTGTACTGTTCCCAGGTCCCACCGACACGTGACGGCCCGCGATTTGTTCAGCTTTAATTTTTTTTTTTTCAGACTAAAAAAAACAAAAAAAAAATTAAGAAACGCTACCGATAATCATGCTCTAAGAATATATATAAAATATACGAGGATTCACACATTACCAAAAAATAATATATATGTGAATTCACACATTATCAATTAGTTTTTGAAATGAGAACTGTTAAACTTAACAAAAATATTTATCCTTTTCCTATAATTTAAATCTTGTTAACTCAGAAAAGAAACATATGCTACAAAATTTCGGATTACAGGAAGGTGTGGACATAGAGATTGCAAAATGGCAAAGCCAAGGCATAAACATAAGGTGTGAAAGAAGAGATAACAGGAATGGCTACAAAGCTGGAGCTATGAAAGAAGCTCTTACGCATAACTACGTCAAGCAATGCGACTTTGTGGCCGTCTTCGATGCTGATTTCCAGCCCGATCCTGATTACCTCGCGCGCACCATCCCGTTTCTCGTCCACAACCCTGATGTTGCTCTCGTTCAAGCCCGGTGGATATTTGGTATGCTTACATGATTGCATTATTATGCACTATCCATTGATTTTTAAAACAAAGGTTAATGAATTTTCGGTATTCAATGATACTGGATGGCGATTTTCTTGCAGTGAACGCAAACAAATGCTTAATGACGAGGATGCAAGAGATGTCCCTCAACTACCATTTCAAGGTGGAACAAGAATCAGGGTTTACTAGACATGCTTTCTTCGGTTTTAATGGTACAATTTAACCTCCAAGCATATTTAATTGATTTAGGAAAAAGATTTGATAACATTCAGTAAAATACAAGGGTATACGTTAGTTTTCAATTCGTTATATATATATGTGTGTGTTGAAAGTCAACAACCTTCACATAGTATAAAAACAAAAATGATTACCATCTCATGGGAAAGAGCATAACATATATAAAACAAAAAGGGAAATTAAATATGTAATAGCAAAAGGGATAATATAACTACAGGAACCGCGGGTGTATGGAGAATATCGGCAATGGACGCTGCGGGAGGATGGAAATCAAGGACAACTGTAGAAGACATGGACTTGGCCGTTCGCGTTGGCCTTCATGGCTGGAAATTTGTCTACCTCAACGACCTCACGGTAACACATTTTTGTAAAAAAATCGAGTTATTACCTAGTAACGACATTATATAAATTAACCAACACATCTATCGGTCCAGTCAACACGTTTTATATATTAAAAGTTAGGTAAAAAAAATAGTTACAGAATATGAAAATGATATTTAAGAATAGTACACACCCAATAAATGGTAGTTTTGGGGTGGTATGCAGGTGAGGAACGAGCTTCCAAGCAAATTCAAGGCCTACAGATTCCAGCAGCATAGGTGGTCATGTGGTCCGGCGAATCTATTCAGAAAAATGACGATGGAGATCATTTACAACAAGGTCTTTTTTTGTCACTACGCTTCATTTGATCCCCACTTGACAGTGACTGATTGGTCCCGGTTTATTCCGTCTCTAGTTTGAATAGAACCCCGATAGTAATAACTAATAAGCAGGGTGACTTGTTTGAACTAGTGGGACCAATTTAAACAAACACGTTTCGGTGCTTGATTGATTAAGCTCTCGTTGTCTCTAGGTGGGACACGGGACTGTGATATGTACGGTGCCTTTTTATTAACTTCAAATGTGTTTTTTTGTGTCGATTTCAAAATGGTTCCATTTTACTACGGTTTGATCCAAACTTAGTTTTTCGTATCACTCGGTTTTCAACAAAGTTTTTAGTTTGGATCTGTTTTGATTTGATTTCTTTGGTTTTCCGACATTTTTATGAAATATAATGAAATCTGAAGTACCATTTTTATTTTTAAAAATTGTTTTTGAGTTCCTTTTTCATTTTCTAAAAACATCTAAAGCATTTTATTATGTTTGTTTAGGTCAATTAGTTTGTTTCGTTAGCACCCTTATTTTCTATGTGGAGCATGATCAAAAACTAACTGAAAACAAATGTATGTTTTGGAACACAGAGAGTATCAATATGGAAGAAGTTCTATGTGATCTACAGTTTTTTCTTCGTAAGGAAAGTGGCAGTACACTTCTTGACATTCTTCTTCTACTGTATAATTGTACCAACAAGTGTCTTCTTCCCTGAAATCCACATTCCATTGTGGTCTACCATCTATGTTCCCTCTATGATCTCCATCTTCCACACCATGGCAACTCCGAGGTACCTATCCTTAATGTAATCAGTCATCAAGAGTAATCTGTCTTATGACTTCAACTTAATGCACGTATATATATAACTTTGGTCCAACTAGATCCTTCTACCTCGTGATAATCTGGATCTTGTTCGAGAATGTAATGGCTATGCATCGAACCAAAGGAACTTGGATTGGCCTACTTGAAGGAGGACGAGTGAACGAATGGGTTGTGACTGAGAAATTAGGAGATGCTTTGAAGAATAAGTTACTATCTAAGGTCGTCCAAAAAAAATCTTATTATGAAAGGTGAGGGAAGAAAATGAAAACCTACATTTTTGTTATTGAAAGTTGCATAATATTTTGGAGAACATTGAGACTCGGTCTCCGTGATCTTAGGCTCGCTTCTTTGGGAAAATTTCTTAGTACACTTGTAGATCTGTAGATGTAGATTTTCCGGTCAAGTAGCGCTTTGTTTTTGAATAAATGTTAAATTTATTCAATCAAAATTTTTTTTTTACAACTTGTTCACCAAATACAAATAACATTATATTAACAATAACTTGTGCTTTTTTTTGTTGCAGAGTGAATTCAAAGGAAGTGATGGTGGGCATATACATACTAGGATGTGCATTATATGGTGTGATCAATGGCCACACATGGTTACACTTCTATCTTTTTCTTCAGGCCACTGCCTATTTCGTTTCTGGTTTTGGTTATATCGGAACCTAAGAACTTTCCCCATTGTATAATCACCACATGAATTGTGTCCCTGCATCATTTATTTTTTAGTGTTAAAACGAATAAGATGTTTTGTATGAATGTATACTATAACATCATCACTTCTATCCTTTATTTGAAAGTCCATATATTAATTCAACTATTACCCACTAAACTTTCGGTTACTGTTCTTTTTTTTTTTTGCATAATAAACAAAGAAGCTAAAAATGCAATCAGAAATTGAATTAGTCTTTAAAATAATATCTAATTGTGATAAAACATTTCTGTTGAGTTAAAAGTAAATTTCGATTTTCGTTCATTTGATTACCTATTATATATATTTTTGTAAGTAATAAATATTTATTTGCTACCAATTATAAATGATTGTTACGACTGGTGTGACTTGTCAACATACATCATAATGGGCCAGGTTTAATTTAACTTAGCGGCCTTAATGAATGACAAGGATTTTCAAATGAGACTCATAAAAGTCCATTGAGCTTTGTCCAGATTCACCGGACACGGTTTAGTTATGCAGCGAAAACACTCTTCTGCAGATGTCCACGCACGTCTAGTGGGCTTTATGTGTTACATATGATATTTGTCAAAAGTCAAAAACATTTGTAAATATTAGATTCTGGATAAAAAAAAATTTTAAACTCTTTTTATGTGAACATGATACTTTTGTTAATTTAGTATCTCTATAATATTATCTGAGAAATCAGTTTCCTATATGTCACGTTCACATTAACTCTCACGATGGTTGATTACACTGGTACACTTAATGAATTAAAAATATTACATTTAAAATACTACTATTTATTATTTATTTAGTTTCCTTTTTAAAATTTTCCAAAAAACATAAACGTATAATAAAAAAGGAATTTTTTATAAAGTTAAAAAAACGAAATGAAAAACAAAAATATATGTATATATAATATGATTTCATAAAAATGGAAAGTTCACAAAATAGTAATATTGCATTTTTTTTTAAATAACATAAATTTTTATATATATTTTCTTAGATGAAAAATATAAATTTGTGTATAATGTGATTTCATTAAAAACAATCTTACACAGCTAATCTTGATACTAGAAGAAAAATATTATTTCTTTTAAAACATAATTTTAAACAATACAAAAAAATTCAAAGTAATAAAAATATTTTTATATATCTATCTATTTTCTTACATCATTACATAAAATAATTAAGTAACATAAACTGATATATGTTTAATTGACTAAAAATAGTTTATAATTAGTATTATTGAAATGTTTATTTTTATTTTCATATATTTAGTTGACTATAATATCTTTCAGTTACAGCAAAAAAATATCGATAAATTATATTTTGCTTATATAATATTAATTTCAAATGCAATCACAATTTTGTTTACTGCTTATTTTTAAGAGATATTAAAAACTAAAAATAAATTTTAAAAATAAAAATCATTTGATCAAATAATTAAAAAATAGTTTAATGAGGTAGATATATTATATTTTATCATTTTTAAAGTTATTTGTTTTCTTAATATTAAATTTGATTTTGAATTTTATGTTTTTATGTTTGTAGAATTTAATAAAACCATAATCAAAATACCAAAACAAATCTAATTCTCATTTTAAGATTATTTAAAATAAATTTCAGTTTTCATTCAATAAATCAAAAACATAACGTTATTTTAAAATTTATAAATATTTTAATTGTTGTAAATATTAATATGTGTTCATGAGCTTCCAAAAATGTATCAGCTACATATGCATGTAACTTCCTATTGATCAACGCTTTATTAAGATAATGTTTTTAAAAAAACATCAACATATAATTTGATAAATATTATGAAAATACATATACATTTAAACGATAAATAAAATTTATTTGATTTGACTTAATTATAATAAAAATAATTATACTTTATTTTGAATTTGAAAAATATATGTAACTCAATATAATCACAACATGAGTGACTCAATCCAATTTATATCTAAAATCATAGATTTAACTACGAAGTATATATAATTTTTTAAGAATAGCAATTTATTTTATAAATATAAATCATAAGACAGCTAAAAACATATTAAAAATGAAAATAAAATATCAACCAACTGTTATAATTTATTTATTTTGTAAAATTTATATATATGCATGAGATTTCATAATATTATCCTTATACTAATTTATGTAATTCGAAATCAGACACTTTAGTTTATTTATTTTTTTTCATTCTAAGCACAATATATCTTAAGTTATACATAATCTTCATAAAATATATTTACATATCTAAGACAACAACCACCCAAATGCAAATAAGAAATTAATCAAAATTTTGATATATTGAGAATGAAAATATCACAATTGAATTCAGAGATGCAATCTAATTTACCTAAATGATAACTAAATCGACTGTAAAAACAATAAAACCGATTAGATATAACATATATAAAATCATACGTATAGATACAATATTATTAATATAAATGATGCATACAAATTATTAATTAATTTTAAAGTTAAATAGAAATTAATTATTATAATATATTTACTTTAGAAGTATTTATAGCACGGAAAAATCAGATAGTCAAAAATAAATAACAAGTTGGGTCGTATTTTGTAGGGTATGATCGATCCATTGGGCCCACAGCATAGAGAGCAAAAGGGTATATACCACATGCCCTGATAAGACCAACGAAACATAATTTACCAGGATACCCCTAATCCCACGGTTTTCAGACAAGTATTATGAAACCTCTTTCCCTCTTTTTTTTCTTTTTAAATTCTCTCAAGTTAAGCTTAAATACTCACAAAACTCTTCATCTTTATTACGGTGTGGATCCGTCAGTGGATAAATGTTTATTTAACTCTGAAAGTCAGGTAACGGTAAACATGCAGAAACGTGATTTTAAAAGATGGATCGTGGATATTTATGTAATAAATAAGCAAGTTACTAAATGGTGGCCAAAAAAAAAGGTGTTGTGCTTTTTTTTTGTCAAGAAAACAAGAACATAAATGGTTTTGAATATGTCTGTATTGGTGGTATAAAACAACCACTACAGAGACTTACAGATGCAGCTGGCGACACATACTATATCACATGACCACGAATAAATTAGGAAATAAAGAACCAAACAGAATAAAGTAAACTATATAACTGTGTTAGAAATTTTATTAAGTGAATGTAGACCCGATTTATCAAAAAACTTATAATATAAAGTTACAAAGAAAAAAAACTTATAATATAGTATCTGATTCAGAGATGAAATAACTCTATCCACTGAATTTTGTGTGAAATATCTCAGTTTTTCGTGTTTAGATATCTCACTTATCGAGATATTTGAATGTCCATGATCTGATTGATATTTTTGATGTTTTGAGTATCAACCACACAGTACTAGATGTTCCAACAAAGAGATGATATACGTGACAAAGAATAAAGTTTACATTATTATTAAGGCTAGGCAGCCTAGCATCGCACTTGTGTCATAAAAAATATGCAGTTTGAATTAAATAGTTTCTTTAAAACACGTTAGATAAAGTCAAAAGATCTAAGATTCAAAGATCATGCAAAAGAATCATCTCAAGAAATCCAAATATCAAAAACAATGTAACATAGATCCAACCATATATTATATCATCCATCAGTGATGGACCATCACCCTAAGAACTGAAGAAGAAATCTAGAAACACAGCTTGTTTCTTGGGGTTTGCTTCTGTCTTACATCAAAAGTACATTGTTCTGATAAAGACCATCTCAAGATTCCAAAACCAATAAAATGGTTTCCTAATTTAAAGAATATAATATGATCTTGAATTAAAGCCAAATCAACAAGATGCTTAAGTTTTGATCATCTCTGCAAACCTCAACTGTATTATATGGCCGAGACAACGGCGACAACATCGCTTTCTTGCGGCGGAGGAAGATTCAGATCTATCGTACAGCGGCGGAGCTCCGGGACATGTCTCTTTTCCGCTTCGATAATGGGTTTCTTCAGCTTAACCTCCCTTGAATCTCTCGAGAGCATCATCAAACACATGGCTAAATCCTGTTCCGGAGAGCCGTCGGAGACAGAGCTCGCCGGCTCTGGCGACTCGTCCGAGTTGCTTTTACTCCTCTTCTGCTTCTTTCCCGACTCGGACGAGTTCTTTAACACTCTCTTCTTCTTTGAAACCTCTGCTTTGCCTCGTTTCCGAACCGGCTCCACTGACTCAGGTTCGGTCTCGGTCTCGCTGTTGTAAACAGTGGATGACTCAGGATCCGGGTTAAAGACCCGGCAGCTCTTCCTCGGGTTCTCTCGCAACCCGTAGGCCAGAGTTTTACCGTCCGAGGAAGACGAAGAGGAATAAACCGAGTCACCGAGGAGCTTCTTCCGAGTGGGCGTGTGCGATGAGACCAAGTGGGACTTCATGTGACCACCAAGTGCTCTGCCATTACAGAAACTTTTGGAACAGAGCTTGCATTTGTGCTTCTGCATTTTCCAAAGAAAACAAGAACAGCACAGAGAAACCTTAAGAAGACTTTTAAGTTTCTTCTGTGTCCCAGTTTGCTTAAAGAGACTGATGTAGAAAAGAGAGAGAGAGACAGAGAAGTTAATAAGAGTAGGTAACAAGCATTCCTATCTTTTTCACAAACCCCCAAAACTAACAATTATGACTTTTTGGTCCATACGATAAAAACTACTACTACTAATGATACGTAAAGATAACTCTTTTTAGTTAGTTTTACTTTTAGTATAACATTTAAGAGAAAAACTATATACTATTTTTAATTCGAGTGGCAACGATAACCACCGAGCATTGTAGAATCTCGAATTAATCCGTGAAAATATTCTACATATTCTTACAAAAACAACTAAAAATGATTATTTGTTTGTTAAAGAGTGTAAAATTGTTTAAAAGATGGAAGAAGAAAGGAGACAACAAAGCACTTGTTGCTTTGCCTTTTATTGACTAGACACTTCTCCAGTGCGTAGATGAGATTAGAAGCTTAATAAAGGATTTGCAAAAGCAAAAGACTATATATTAAAATCTAAACAAAGATAAAACTTAAACCAAGTAGTATGTGTGAATTTTGTTGGTTAGGTTAGTTGAGGATCTTTTTTTTGATAAAAAAAAGGTTAGTTGAGGATTTGTAATGGCAGAATCGGTTGAAGCGTCGAGATTGACATGATATAAACGGTTGTATTAGTTTGAGTTGATTTTAATTGGGAGTTGAGGTTTAAATGCTGAAATGTCATTTCTGAAGGATTAAACATTCAAATAACTTGATAGCAATGAATATTGAATGTTAGTATACAGTTAGAATAATTCAAACGAAACGATCTAATAATCATCACATGTATATAATTGTAAATAGATTGATACCATCTAACATACGATGGTTGACACCAATGATGATTCGAGAGGTCCACGTCTGTTGAGTCATTCTACCTTAGTTTTTTTTGTTAGCGACGTCCAATGTCATTAAATATTATTCGGTTTCTTGAGATTCATTGCTTCTTGAACTATAAAAAAGCAAAGAAAAACTTTAAACAAACTTGATTTTCCTCTGGGTCTTTTATTTCTTTTCAGTTCCATGGTATGAATTTAGGGTTTGAACCGTGGGAGGCCCTTCAAATGTAGGCGTCTCTAACCACTACATTACCATAGATGTATAACCTTTTGGTTTTATTATTCTTTCTTTGTAAAGGAAAATTAATATATTTCCAACTTTTCACTTGGAGAAATATATGGGTGAACATATTTTGTAATATATAAAATGAAATGTGAACCCTAGTCAAACTTATTTCTGAATCTGTAAATATATATGTTTTCTTTAGTTTACTGAGATGTTATTTTTTAATACCATGACATGTTTTGCATTCAATTCCAATTGGGTTTGAGATTTGAGAACTCCTAGCTGTCATGCTTTTGTTTCCAACGGAGAGGATTATACTCATTGCTCTGATTTCAAATGAAGAAAAAGACAAAAGAACTTTGTGAGGGTTCAAGTATGATTACTGCCTAAATATTTTGAATTCTCTAACCGGGATAGGATTTTTGTTTATGACTGCAGTTTCAACAAACTTGACATATTCATATTGTAAATAATTTCTTTATATTCTTCCATTTAAAGGAATGGTTCATGATAAGGACTATAATCCTATAAAGTACTAATTTAATTACCATTTAGCAAAAAATATTACCATTTGTTTGATGATATAGTTGGACCGTTTTAAGGATTATTGACTATAGTCACAGTTCACGTCTTATTCCATACAGATTAGTTGGATATGAACAGAATAGTCAATATGGCTTCTTTAAAAGAAAACTTGTAAATATGGCTATTGAAAAGTAATAAAGAAGATCGTGTAATTAAAAATTGAAAAGGTGATCAATGAACATATAAATATCGCATTACCAAGAATAGAAAAGGCAAATATTTGAATTTGAGTTGTTGTAACTATTAACAAAAAGTTGAGTAAAGAAGATGGAATCCACAGTGTTAACTACTTAGCTTTGCTTCGATCTCAATTTTCACTCTATCTATATACTCTACTATTCTGACACAAAAAGAAATCTGTGTTTAATAAAAGATTAATTATTCTCATCCAAATTAATGTGTATTCGACTATAAGAAAAATGGTCACCCATATTTTAAGGGAACCGACAGGAACAACAAAACCCATAACTTTTTCTCTAAACAGTACAGCATGATCCAAGAAAAATGTTAACACCCAATCTACAATTCCCTTTTAATAATGTATAACTTTTATAGAAATTTCATTTCAACCCTTTGATAATATAATCAAACATTTTATTTATTTAAAAACTAGTATGTTATAATAAAGTTTAGATCTAAAGAAAAGTTATGCAAAACAACTATCCAAACTGATGGCTTTCTAAACATAAAGAATCGCTATTCCTTATATAAATCATGATAAAAGCATTCTTCTTCTAATTATCCAAGCAGAGTTCTTTCATGACAATGCTCTCGTTTATTACTGTCCATAAGGTGCATTCCCTAACGTAGAAGCAACCGAGCGCTTAAAATCCACAATTTATATGCGTCTGAACCCGTTGATGGAAAAGATTTGCTAAACCTACCTCTATAACGTGTATAAGAGCTTGCTAATCTGCATAAGAGCTTTAACCATTATGTTTCTATATGAAGGAGATCGTCAAGTACCAAATATATTCGATAGGAAATCCTAAAACCTGCATGGGATCTTTTCTTGGTGATCTAATGTTGGTTTCACACACACATATACTTCTTTAACACTACACTAAAATAACATGAGCATTAAGAAAACAAGACTTTAACGCAAGAGAGGCTTCTCAAGATCAAACTCTGTTCTAAGCACACTTTCTTCTTCTTCTTCTTCTTTGTCCTCATCTCCTTCTCCACAATCTTCTTTCCCTTTAGCCCACAAAACGAAGTAGAGTCCTCCGAACATCAACCCCATTCCCGCAAAGCTAATTTCACATCACACAAACACAAGAAAGAAGAAAGATGACTTTGTCAAAATATTTTTCCAAAATATATCATACTTTGATAAGGAGAAAATCTGCAAAAGAAAAATACCTTCCGAGGTTGAAACTCTCTTTCATGGTGAAAGCAGAGACAAGAACACATACCACAGTAGCAATTGGACTAAAGAGAGACACAATCACCGGTCCTTTCCTTTTAATCACCCATGCACTAAAACATGTTCCTCCTCCATTCACCAACCCTCCCTACAAACAAATTCTTATAACAATGTTTCAACACACAACAAATGTTGCATACACTTTAATATGATTATTGAGGAATAAATGTACCAGCACTGCAAATCCCACAAGGTGGCCAAGACCGATTACTGATGCACTTCCCATTTCCATACTCCCCTTAAGAACATACTGCAAAGCTACCGTGGAGATCCCACCCATCAAAGTAACAATTGAAAACATAGATATCGCTGGAAACTCCACTAGTATGGATGCCTAATAGGACGATCGATGTGATTACACAAGCAAAAAATAAAACCGGATTAGCATCGACCTATGAATGATATATAATTTCTCTTGTGCTAAAAGGAGGCATGAGGATAAACCTGGAGGACAATACTTGACGACAAGCAGCATATGGAAAGGAGGAGACAGATGCAACCTAATATCTTCTCCTTGTCCAAAACGACATCGTCAGGGACAATAGGCAACGCTTTGACCGAGCTCGATGTGGCTGTAGTACTGTGCATTAAGCTCATAATGAAAGCTCCCATCACACACAACACCGTGCCTCCCATCTTAACTCTACTGTACACACAACTTAGCTTCACTTTCTCCATCCTTAACAAATGTCAAATATTCAAAACCCATTAATTAATAAAACTAGTCTTTATATAATTAACAGTACAAACGAACAGAAAAGCAAATGATTTTACCCAGCAGCCCAAGCAATGACGAAAATGAAAGCAGGAGCGAGATTAGGCATAGCTGTAGCCATTGATGCAGAGGTGTGTTTCATTCCTTCTAAGAATAACCACTGGAACAGAGTCACTCTGTTTCAAACACATAAATCTCTCTTGATTAATTAACCACTTGTTTATTATCATAAGTTCATAATTAAGAAAGTAAGCATCTAGTAATCAAAAGCATGCAGAAATCAAAAGTACTATACCCGACAATAGAAACGTAAACCAGTTTTGTCTTCAACTTGAAACTTAGACTTGTAGGCCACAGTTTCCTGCAAATACCCACCACCAAAAAAAAACATTAACAAAAATAAAAAGGAATAGAAAAAAGTTTGGTCGAATCAACGAGTTATGGTTTAAAACATAAGAAACAAAGCAACCTTTCAAGGAGAAAAGCAAGAGGGCTGATGAGACCAAACGATGCCAAGGTGCAGAAGATAACGATAAGAAGCGGGTCGACTCCAAGAGACATCAACTTACTCAGTAACACCGAGTTTCCGGCGTAGATCACCTGAGCTAAGACCAACCCTCCGATGATTCCAACTTCTTCTAGCGTCCCTCTCTTCATCATTTCTCACCAGTCACAACGAAAAAACACTGAAATATTGAGAAGACAAACAGAAATATAACAGCTTAATCAGATTTGGCGGTGGAACACGAGGTTTCGACTTTTGCGGGGAGAACGAAAAAAGCAGAGAGACACTTTAACTCTTTTGTGTTCTTTTCGTTGGTAACTAAAATAAACGAAACGCTTTATTTCTGATATCTTGATTTTGTGGGAATGCGTTTGCTTGAAGTGTAATCTTCCGCTCTATTCTCACTTCTTCCCTTTTGAAGACATCTGTACATTCACTGCATTGGTTTTATGGACGGTCTTGCCATTATAGCTATCTAGGGAACTGCATAATTTTATTAATTCAAAGACTCCTAAGTTTTAACTATACTTATTTTTTTTTTTGATGAAAAACTATACTTATTTTAGACAAGACTCCTCAAGTTTTGGTGTAATGGGTTGCATATTTTTGGCTACTATTATGTGAAATAAAACATTATGTGAAATACAACATTCAAGAATCAAAATCCAGTTGATGTTAGCTTAATCTGTTCAGAAATATTTATATTCTGGTGAGGTTATATGGCCTTTTTGTTTTGGAAAAATGAATCATATGTCATTTAAATTCATCTCATATGATCAGAAGCTGATTAAGAGTTGGGAAAAGCTGTGGCCAAAATAGTAAGTGTAAATGCATGTAGCTACTTTTCTCGTTATTGCTTGTGACACAACACTCACAAAAAAGCCAAGTCTATAACGAGAAAAATGCTATTTCCCACCAAAACAAATTCCATGATCAAGTAACATACGTTAGCTATGTCGATAACGAATTGGTTATATATTAAAAATGATTTGCCTATTAAATATTTGTAAATGAAAATGTGCAAAACACTTGTGGTGAAGGGTAAATCTCCAAAATAGCACATTTCTAAGTTTATATCACAAAAATAGTATTCAAAAACTAAAATGACCAAAATAGCACCTTTCTAAGTTTATCCTTTGAAAATTTTAATTTTTTTATTTTTCAAAATTTGAAATCTTATCCCCAAAACCTTATTTCTCGACTCTAAACCCTAAACCTAAACTCTAAACTCTAAACTCTAAACCCTAAACCCTAAACCCTAAACCCTAAACCCTAAACCCTAAACCCTAAACCCTAAACCCTAAACCCTAAACCCTAAACCCTAAACCCTAAACCCTAAACCCTAAACCCTAAACCCTAAACCCTAAACCCTAAACCCTAAACCCTAAACCCTAAACCCTAAACCCTAAACCCTAAACCCTAAACCCTAAACCCTAAACCCTAAACCCTAAACCCTAAACCCTAAACCCTAAACCCTAAACCCTAAACCCTAAACCCTAAACCCTAAACCCTAAACCCTAAACCCTAAACCCTAAACCCTAAACCCTAAACCCTAAACCCTAAACCCTAAACCCTAAACCCTAAACCCTAAACCCTAAACCCTAAACCCTAAACCCTAAACCCTAAACCCTAAACCCTAAACCCTAAACCCTAAACCCTAAACCCTAAACCCTAAACCCTAAACCCTAAACCCTAAACCCTAAACCCTAAACCCTAAACCCTAAACCCTAAACCCTAAACCCTAAACCCTAAACCCTAAACCCTAAACCCTAAACCCTAAACCCTAAACCCTAAACCCTAAACCCTAAACCCTAAACCCTAAACCCTAAACCCTAAATGACACGCCCTTAATCCGAAGTATTCTGAGCCCATTTGATCCTTAAGACTCCACCCTAAGCCACTGACGCTGCCATTATTGATCCATGATGCATCAATTTGACAGGTAGGGATTCGGGGCATCCAAGAGGGCACTGTCTCAATCTCTGTAGTGGGGGATCGTCTTGATCCTCATTTGCTTCCTCCTTCTCGTTAGCTTTTCTCCAACATTCTGCTTCAAGAGAGGCGTGTTGAAGAGTGTCGATTGGGGATACGTCTTTTCCATTAAAGAGTTTGTCGTTCCTCGCCTTCCAAATGTACCAACAAATCCATGGGAAGGTATCGAATTGTGGTCCCAAAGGGGTCACCTCTTTTCTCTTCCAAAACAGGAAGTTCATGTTTTGATAAATGGATGTACTCGGGAAGTAACCCGGAAGGGACGGATAGTCCGATAAAGCCCAAACCTGAAGGGATGGGGGGCATTCAAAAAGAAGATGATTAATCGACTCCACTGGGCCAGCACATCTAGGACAACTCCTATCGGTGCCCAGGTGTCTATACATGAGCCTCTCTGCCGTCGCCACACAGCCCGAGATAGCCTGCCACAAAAAATGCTTCATCTTGCTCGGGGCCTTTATCTTCCACACATGGCTCTGTAGGCCTGTGATACTTGGTTCTATAGCCCCTTCTTGTGAAAGACTCAACTTGGTTGATCGAAGTAGGTCATAGCCGGTTTTAACAGAATAAACTCCTGATTTTGTGTGGTTCCAAACATATCCATCTGGAGCACGAGAGCGAGAGGGTTTCAGCCCAAGTATTAAAGGGATATCATCTGGGTGAAAGAAATCCCGTAAAAGCTGTGTATCCCACTCCTCGGTATCATTCCTAATAAAAGACTGAACAAGAAGTTGGGGTAGTCTGTATACAATGTGGTCAGCAGGTCTAGGTGGTCGGGCCACTCCATCTGGAACCCAAGACTCACTCCAAACCCTCGTATCTCGACCCGTACCAATTGTTTTCTGTAGACCCAATATGAGTAGAGGTTTTGCTGCCATAATACTACGCCATCCATATGATGGTGAGTATGTGCGCCGATCTACTAATGGAGAGGTGTGATTATAGTATCTCCCTTTTAAAACACGTGCTAGTAAGGAGTTCGGATAATGAATTAGTCTCCACAATTGTTTTGCAAGAAGCGCTATATTGAAATCATGAAGATCGCGAAAGCCTAATCCCCCCGAATCTTTGGGAGTACAGATCTCGTCCCATGCTTTCCAATGTAAACCTCTGCTGTTTTGTTTTGAGCTCCACCAAAAGTTAGACGTTGTACTCTTTAATTTATCGGTAATGCCTTGTGGAAGCAAGTAACACGACATCACAAATGTCGGAACTGCTGGAGCCACATATTTGACTTGAACTTCTTTTCCTCCTTTAGAAAGAAGTCTTGATGAC
>NC_027754.1:40171951-40201947 GCF_000695525.1 Brassica oleracea var. oleracea | reverse complement strand
CAGTGATCTCGTTGAAGTCTCCAATCATGAACCACGCTTCGCTTCGGTTTGTACTCATGCGTGACAATGTCACGATGTCTAACAACAGGGTCACCGTATACAAACGTCATAAAAATCACATGTCCTTCGAGACTGGTTTTAATATCAATCATGTGCGCGTCCGCATACAAGATAGTAACCGAAGGATCATCCATGTAAAAAAGTGCTAGGCCACCGCTTCGTCCACGAGGCTCAACGGTACAAACTTGATCATACCCATAAGAAACTTGTAAATTTTGGAGAACATAACGATTGTTTTTTGTCTCCGATAAAATAGAAATCTAGGTCGAAAACAGTGATATAACTTATCAAGATGTTCCTTCGTCAGGTCGGCTCCCACACCTTGACAGTTCCATGCCACTGTGTTCATCTTACAATTGTTTTTAGAGGTTAATATGTATACTGGACATAACAACACCAGTTAAAACTAATGTGATGATCCAAAACAAACTGCTGGTTAATATGGATACCACCCGTATGCTCTTTATCACTGAAATGAAAGACTTGCAAGCTCTTTTGCTGCTACCGTAGTATTTATCGGAGCTCCTTGAATATCCAATCTATTTGAAATGCTAGAGGAATGGGATGTAACCAAAAGATAAACATGATTTCACGACGTAGGCTTGTACATATGGGATCGGATCATACACTCTTTTTCTCCTTAATAATTACAAAAATAAAGAAAAAAGTTTCACAAATGGGGAGTCGAAGCGTGTCTAATTCTGATGCATTACGAAGTCGCAAATTGAAAGACGACAGCTCATTGCCTTGTCTTTGTTCGTTGCCTTCTCTTTCCTCTGAAACATAAAGGTCGAAAAAAACAGTGAGAGAGAAACCCTAAAGAACAGTCACCTTTAGAAATCTGAAACCTCACCGAAAACTTCTCTCTCGTTGTTGAAAAATGGTGGTCCCTCTTACCGTTGCTCCTCCATCTAGAGGTAAGATACTTCTCAACCATCCTCAAATCTCGTTCACGTTTTCACTTATACTATACTTTTTTTCTCAGTTTTGTTTTTTTCTGTCTTTGTGTATGTCTGTTTTGGTGTGGAGCAGAAGGGTTTTACGCGGTTAACAACCCGTTTCTCGTAAGCGGACCAAAAGGGTTCACAGAGTTCAAGATGCTTGAGAACGAGGACATGTTCATTCGGATTGACTTTCCCGGTGTTCCACAAGACAGCATAAAGGTTAGGATTGACCCGACGAAGAAGGCTGTGTCTATCACCGCGGACGCACCAAAAGAGCACAAACATGACTCTTCTCCTCGGAACTACGGCTCCGCTACAGGTCTCGTCTGTAAATGCTGCGAGATCTCCGGCTTGGTCTCACACATGTCGGACGGTGTTCTCAGGCTTCACCTCTCCAAGACCCGCGCCTCATCACAAAGCCCTTCATGCATCTGTATATTACTTTCAAACTATAATCCCTTTTTTTGGTTATTTAAATCAATATACTAAAGATTCTATATACTAAAAAAAATTTCAATTTATTTTCTACAGCGTTTCTTGGTGGCCCAGACCGAGAAGGTAACCTTTCACCACATTTTCCTTTATTATCTTTGATTTGTTTTTTATACAATTAATTATCTGATTTAATGGTTTATTAATTTATTATCTTGATTTTTTTTTTCTACAAGTCTTTTTCTCACAAACTTTTAAATATATATTCTTATTATACCCTAAATTAATTGTTACTTTTGTCTCTATTTTATGGTCAAAGATCGTTGTAGCACGGGTCCTCACACGTTTCCTCACGGCACGGATCCACATGGTATTTACATATGTTCTCTTTCTGCAAGCTTTTGAAATATGTCATTAAACCGTATGTGAAATATAATGAGTTTGGTTGTGGAAGCGCAGACCCGGAGTTAACCGGTCCGTTACTGGAGCCACACCCATGCGTGAACATAGGTTCGGATATGGCCTATGAGTGGAAGATTCTCTCAAACGGCGGTCTATACGTGCGTGTAGACATGCCGGGTGTTCCCAAGGATAGGTTCACCGTCTCCGTCGTGAACGGGAGAGTATCGGTGACTGGTGATGCTCCTGCCGTTGGCCTTGACTCTGGTGGCCGGTTCTACTCTGGTGAGGTGGCTATGCTCGAAAGTCAGGTCAGTATTCCTGGCCGTAAGATCAAGACCATTGCCAAGAACGGTGTGATCCGTTTGATCATCCCTCCCCTCTGATTTTAGTGATGAAAGTCATGAAACCATGTATGCTTCTGAGTTCTGATTCGTAGTTTAGTCTTGTGGACTTCTTCTTTGAAGGTTATGTCGTTATTTTGAGGGATATTTATGTCGCTTTATGTTTTTAATCAACTCTTGGATATGTTCCTTGGCTAAAAAATACAAACTTACTTTATCTATATTTTGAAAACTTTTAGTCTTACAGCTTTATAATCTCTTAAAATTAATTAACCACATGGCTGCAACATTTGATCTGCAACACAAATGTACGTTCTTTAATATAGGTAACTACAAGAACATCGTAGCATTTAAATTAAAACAGCAAATTATAAGCTTTTTAAATTGATTCATGAGAATTTTTACAGCAATGAAGTTTCAAATGCATCAATAATGGGTTGTTATGTGTTAAAAAAACGTCCCATGTATCATCCAACATTTTCGACAATTCATCTTCCCGTTGCCTTAGCAACCTGGATTTTTTTGTCGGAAGCACACACGATCAAGACTAACCAGCTGACATTTTGGAGTCAGGTCTTTTCTCTATGGATGGTGCAACAATTAGCAATTTGATCCTCGTTAAGGATCAATCTTGATGTTATGGATCCTGAGTGTTTTTATTTTTGGGCGTTAGAACTTCAATCCCCATACAATTCTTTCTCAAATTGAAATTTACTCTGTTTACTGATCTTGTTTCACAATTTCATTGTAGCTAGTAGTCTACAATACTGTAACGCTGATAAGATAGTTATATTATCTAAACCTTAAAAGTGAAAACTAGAATATAATAAAACTGAGACTTCAACGCTAATTTCTCTGTTTTACCTGTTTACTATGTTTATTGAGATCTAGAGCCTCGTTGTACACGCTCCATTACAGGTAGTAGCTAGTAGGTTTGGATGTAAATATTATGAACTCCATTGGACATGCTCTAAGGTTATCCTAACTTTGCTGATGTTCCGTTGAGACAAACATTGCACCTGTTTGACACTGACCATGTGAGATATATACGCAGTCAAAGTGTATGCGAAAACTCCATTAAATTTATGTATGAAATGTGAGATTATACTCAAATCAAAGTTTGTGAGAGAACCCTTATCACTTTTGATTTGAATTTTTGGCTCCAGAATATATGTATAATTTTTACCAAAAAAATATATGTATAATACTTTTTTGATCACTATATATGCCTAGTAGTGATCTTGAACAATATACCTCGTGATGTATAATAATTTTTTTGAACGGATTATATAGTTATAAACTCATAAGATAAACTATATTCATTAACTAGTGATAATCTATTTGTATATTCATCAATCTGGGAACGTGCTACACAAGTAATCGTTTATTAACCAATATAAAACCAGTCCAAAATCAGTTTACTTGCGAAACCAAAGACAGTGATACAATAGCCTAGTGGTCATCTGGACGTCTCAATCTGGGTCCAAGTAATTTTGACTTTTGCCACTTCAAAAAAAAAAGCTGACTTTTGACGCTAGGCCAAATTAAGGACCACTACCATAACCGATATGTTTGACGAATTGAAGATATAAAAATTCAGACAGAAGTGTTCCAAAAAAAAAAAAAAAAAAAAAAATTCAGACAGAAACTTCGAGTTCTGTTTAATTAGTAAGAGCACCCCCACTTGACAAAGTATTTTTTTATTATATTTTTTTTCTGTTTGATTTTTGTTTTAAAAAAAAAAAAAAAAAAAAATTAATCGGACCAATCGCGGGCCGCCACGTGCCGTGGGACCCGCACTACAGTGCGGTTCAATGAGAAGAGGTGGAGAGAGACAAGTTCATCACTATTCATTATTTTAATATTTTTTTTCTTTTTGGAATCTGTGTGAACCCCCCATAAGTTCACTAATGGGGGTGCTCTAAGAACTGACAAGACGCGTAAGCACTAAAACAAAAGATTTTGCCATAATCCTCAGGAGGATAAGAAAAACTACGTGAATGAAATGAACGCTTGATTGACGATTGTATAGTTTGAGTGATTAACATGTGCTATGTGCATGTATGCAAGTGGGTTCATTATTCACGTCTTCTTCTGCGGATGTCCTAGGTCATATACTCATAACAGGACTTAACTAAGATCCTACACACCTTCATGATTATCTGAAACGAAACTAATACTGTATGAACAGAAACATTTGACTTTGACGTTCGATTTTTTTTTTCTTTCTTTTTTGACGTTCGATTTTTTTTGTCCTTCGTTTAGTGACCGTATATCAGTTTTGAGGAATTCAACATTTAGAAACTCTCACAGAAACTTCCATTGCTTTTTAAATAGTGAAAACAGACAGATGCTTGAACACTAAGACAATATCTTGTAAGGAAAATGAAGCAGAGGAGTTCCTCACTAATCCTCTGTTTTGTTCTCATTGTTTCCTTTGTTGCTTCAGTTTCAGCACAAACGTGCGTACACAACGGGAAGAACTTCATACCCAACGGTACATATGACGCAAACCGCCGTCTCATCCTCTCCTCTCTTCCGTCCAATGCCGCGGCTCAAGATGGCTTCTACAGCGGTTCCATTGGACAAGAACCTAGCCGAGTCTACGCGGCAGGGATGTGCATCCCTGGAGCAGAAGCAAATGATTGTTCCGCTTGTATCAAATTAAAGGCGCATCTGACTGGTTGGTACAAGCGCGTATTACTGGGCACTTGATCCAACTCCTTGCCTTGTCCGTTACTCCAACAATTCTTTTTCAGGATCCGCAGGTTACTGGGAGATTGTACCTCAGTATTTGGTCATGAACACTGCAAATATCAACTCGAATATAACGGAGTTCAAGAAGATATGGGAAGGATTGATACATGGTATCATTGCTGCAGCTTCTGCGCAAAAAAACGGTTACAAAGCTGATGTTGCAGCCTTGACACCTTTCCAGAATATATACGCGTTGATGCAATGCACGCCGGATATTTCTTCTGGTGATTGTGATAATTGTTTAAGACAAAGCGTTATTGACTACCAATCATGTTGTGGAGAGAAGACAGGAGGCTATGTTATGCGGCCAATCTGCTTTTTTCGGTGGCAGTTGTTAACATTCTCTAAGGCTTTTGGTAACATTACGTTGGCTCCTCCTTCCCCTCCTCCTTCTCCTCCTCCTCTGCTGCAACGTCAACCATCTTCTGCTAGCGACCAGGCCAAAAAGACAGACACTGGTAAGTCCTTGCAAAGTTATATTCACAAGAACCTGTCCAAAGATTCAAAGTTTATATGGTTTATATTGTACTTGTACAGGCAGCAGAAATATCTCACTGAGAACTATTATAGCAATAGTTGTTGCTGTTATTGTATTCATCATCATTATCATTATCATTATCGTCGTTGTTTTTGCTCGCCGGTCTGCTCGAAGGGTAAAATCAGACCAACAAGTTGAGTTTAATCAAAGTGAGTGTTGTTCTTTTGTTTAATCATAGCAACAACAACTACATGTATATTATATATATAGTCCATGTAACTAATTAAAACCCTTTATTACAACTGTAGCTGGTATCACAACTGTACGCTCCCTACAATTCGATTTCAAGACAATTGAAGTTGCAACAAATAATTTTTCAGAGCGCAATAAAATTGGCCGAGGTGGATTTGGAGATGTTTTCAAGGTATTTTTTTCTTTAACTATTTGGTGCTTATCTTGAAAACTCGTATTTATATAAATCAAAAGTAATCTATAAAATCTTGTATTTACATAAATCAAAGTAATCTGATCATATTGTCTCATTGATGTTACTTGTAGGGTACATTAATGCCTGGTGGAAGAGACGTTGCAGTAAAAAGGTTGTCAAGAACTTCGGAACAAGGCGAGAAAGAGTTCAAGAATGAGGTTATTGTTATCGCAAAACTTCAGCATGGAAACCTTGTTAGACTTCTCGGTTATTCTGTCAAAGGAGAAGAAAGAGTACTCGTCTATGAGTTTGTGCCTAACAAAAGTCTCGACTCTTTCCTCTCTGGTAAGAAACAAATGATGAAATTGTGTTCTCTATCTCATTGTCTAATGGGGTCCATATGAGAGATGTGCAGACCCAATAAAGCAAGCTCAGTTAAGCTGGACAAAACGGTTCAACATAATCATGGGAATCGCTAGAGGGATACTATATCTTCATCAAGATTCAAGGCCCAAAATCATACATGGTGACCTCAAAGCAGATTACATACTCTTGGAAGCTGATATGAACCCGAAGATTTCTGACTTTGGGACGGCAAGGATCTTTGGTATTGGCCAAACTAGTTCTATCACTGAAAGGATATTTGGAACTGAGTAAGATACGCTTTATTACCATTTTATAACTTTATGAGTACTGGTTCCTTTTTGAACATCACCGATATCTACACAATTAATATTGCAGAGGTTACATGCCCCCAGAGTATAGGTGCGAGGGGATATTCTCAGTGAAAACGGATGTGTATAGCTTCGGGGTCTTAGTTCTTGAGATTATATGCGGAAAGAAGAATAGGAGCTTCTATTCCCCGGGTCCAGATTTGGTCACATACGTGAGTACCTGAAGTAGAAGTCTAGAACATTTATATTAGCTAAAACGTCCATGTAACTATAAGTTATTTATTTAATGATTAAATTATTTTACAGGCCTGGAGGTTGTGGAGAGAGGAGACACCATTAAAACTCGTGGATCAAACCATTTTAGAGAATTTTCCAGCAGAAGAAGTGACAAGATGCATCCACGTCGCGCTGCTTTGTGTTCAACACGAACCAACAGACCGTCCCCATGTGTCAACAATCGTGTCGATGCTCACTAGCACTACCATCATTTCACATGTTCCTCAAACACCTGGATCGCTGGATTCTTTATACTAGGTACCCCAAACAATCTACAATCATGAAATCCAACTCTCAAACTACCAATGATGGAACTTGATCTCGTTCCCTTGAGAGACATTGGAACTGTTTTACGTTAAACCATGTTTCAAGTATTTCAGTTATTCAAAAGTTATTTACATGAGAATTTGTTAACTTATCACAGTTATGTACACTATTTTAATTCATGGTTATGAAATCATATGCATGAAACTAGTCTTGGGAATTTTGTTTTTTTTTCTTTCTGTTTTGGTTCTAGAGGCTTAAGATCTGTTCGCGTATTTAGAAAATTTGGTTCGCTTATTTCGGTTTCACGGTTGATTCGGATTAAAAAATTTGAAAATTAAAAAAAAAAATTCCGATTAAATGTTAGTTTTCTTTAATACCAAAAAAATATGGACCAAAATACTTGAAACTATGTTGTTAGTTATTGTTATCTAAAGAACATAATGCTTAGTCTATTCAATTTTACCTAAGTTTTCTGGAAATCTTTTTCGTTTTTTTTATCCATTATTAGTGATTTTGACTCATCTTTGGGCAATGTCAAATTCAAGTTAGTAATCATAATGTGAACTCAATTTTTTTCTTTCCATTCTGAGCCATTCTTAGAAGTTAGTTCCGGTAAGGGCCAAAATATAAGATACCGTAGATATAAACTTTCCAACAAAAAAACAACTATAGTTTTGAAATACAACAAATTTAAACTAGGCTTTTAAACATAATCAACACATACTTACATCACGAATACATATGCCAAAAAATTATGATGTTCATATGAGTAGCAACCATATTTTCATCATATAACCATGGTATTCAAAAACATATATGAGTGTGAATTACTTAAATTAAGTCATCTATGGATATACTTAGTCTAAGTCTAGATTTTGCTCAAAAAAAGTCTAATTCTAGATAATAAAAAATTCTATAAATTATTTGATTATATTTTTGAACCGTTTTCTAAAACCTTCAACACAAAAGTTCTAACACAAAAGTCTCCTTTTCGTTTTGTTATATGCTTTTCAATAAAGCTGTCGTTAGTTTTTTCTTTCTTAGTTTGGGGTACAATACAATTTACACTGCTCTAAAAAGTGGCGCAGAAGAATCCAACCTAGGAATATGGTCATGAATATTGTACTAGGTATGGATTTTTGATCCGATGTATCTAATTGAATGTAAAGAGTTTCTAAGCCTTTACGAAAATTGCATCTGGGACATTGAATTTTCGAAGGCCCATTGAGCCCAAGCACACAGTGTTTTGACAATTATAAGCCCATACAATAACTGAATCAGATGGACGGTTAAAATTTCCTTTGAAGTATCAGCTTGGAGTGACATCCATACCTTCCGCCTATATAGTCCAACAACACGAGAGAGAGAAAATAGAAACTGAGAAGAAATCATTAGTAGCATTTGGGTTTTGTGTATTTTTTAAAAAGTCTCTTTTGAGTGTTTTCTTCACAAATTTTCAAATGGGTTCTGAGTAATTCCTCAAATAGTTGAAATCTATTCTAATATATTTTTCTCCATAGTTTTTTTTTTTGAACTAGTAGAATTCTCGGCTGTGCATTTTTTCCATAGGTTTTGGAAATGGTTTTGTGTAAATTTTCAAGCAAAGATTAGAGAGCTTTCGTATATTTTTGACATATTTTTTAGCAAAGATTAAATTTTTCATAGTTTTCAAAAAGGGTTTTGACTTTTCAGTACTATTTGCAAGGCAGGCTCATCTTGGTCTACAAGAAGCGCTTCACGCTCCATAGATTTGAAATGGGTTAGAGTAATTTCTAAAAACGTTCAAATCTTTTAGAATGTTTTTTCCCATAGCTTATGAAAATGGGGTTTGTGTAATATTTTCAAGCTAATATTACATCTTCCATGTATTTTGCATAGATTTTCAAAATGGGCAAGTATAATTTTTTTTTAAAGTCTAAATCTTTTGGGTGCATGCATTTTTTTTTTTTTGCTAAATAAAAATGTGTTTTCATCTCTTTGCCGGGAACCCAAGCAATGTAAATAGTCCATCCCATCGCGAATCGAACCCGGGTGGCGGAAGTTACAGCCGCAACCCCTTTACCACCAGAGCTGACTCGTTATTTCACAGGCTCCTAGCTCGTTGAATCATGGTGCGCTTCTACCCTGCTACTCATCTCCCCCATTCTAGCGGGTATTATATATCTTCTGAACCAAGCTCAAATCTCTCTCTCATATTTTTTTTTCAATATTTACGTTAGTTAATTAATTCGCTTATTTCTTTTCGATGTTGATTGGAGCAGAAGGATTTTACGCTATTAACAACCCATTTCAGACAAACGGGCCAAAATGGTTCAGCGAAATCAAATGGCTTGATTTTGACATGTACCTGAGGATGGACTTGCCGGGGGTCGGATCAGATCCAGATGTCGTTGATATTTCCGTTGACGACTCAAAGAAAGGTGTGACTATCAAAGCCTTGGCGCCATGTCTCAACATAAATGACTCCTTCCCCCGCAGCTACTATACCTACATCGGTCTCGGTTGCCATTGCTGCGAGATATCTAGCGTCGACAACCCTCAAGTAACCGACGGGGTTCTCAGGCAAATCCTCTCCACGACCCCAATCAAAGGCGACGACGGGGCTCCAGGCTCTCCCCCAGAAGGTCTGCTCTTTTTACATTTCGTTTCTCTAACATTACTTTTACAAGTCATCAAGTCTGAAAGTGTTCTTTGCTTTTGTGGTGAAGAAATCCACAGCCTCCTTTTCCTTGGCACGGATCCCTATGGTAATTTATTAAAATTATTTTACTGCATTAATATATATATATATTAGTTTCAGTTTCGGTGTCTAAACGGGAATATTTGTTCTTGTGATATGTGTGGAGCAGACCCGGAGTCAACGGGCAAGATACTGCAACCACACCCAGGCTTGAGCGAAGGACCGGCTAGTGCTTATGAGTACAAACAGCTCCTAGACGGCAGCGTATACGTTCGTTTAGACATGCCTGGCGTTTCCGACGTTGACATCAATGTGGACTTCGTGAATTATAGACTGATTGTGGTTGGTGACGCTCCTACCGTTAGCCACGACTCAGGTGGTCTGTCGTATTCTGCTGTCGCGGCTCAGTTCGGCTATAATATTCATGTTCGTTTGATAAACGCTGAGATCAGCGGCAGCGGAAAACAATAAAGCTACAACGAAAACAAATTTAATGGTGCTGAAACTAAAAGCAATCGCCGCTGGACTATCGGAGTTAAGAAAATAGAGATGTAACTGCCGCAGAAATTTTCCGCGTCAGATTTGCTGGCTTCAACTTACCGCAGCGACTGAATAAACAATTCGGTGTTGACTAACCTGTGTTGTATTCGCGGAGTTTATAGTGCAATTTCGAATCGCCACCGCTTGCCGCCGCGTTTTGTAAACGAACAGGGCTAATATCTTTCCAATTAACCCTCCTAGGGTGGAGCACAACGTCGATAACGGTGTGGTTCGCCTCTTCATCCATCCAACTTGATTTCATTACGAAAACACGTTTGTGTTACGTAATTAGTTCCATATTCCGCAGAAGATCTCGGGATTATGTCGTCTTTTAATGTTTTCATCATTATGTTCCAAAATACGAATATATAACGTATTTTTAACTAATTAATAATAAAAGATTCCACCAATAAAAGACTGATGTGTCACAGTAGCACAATGGTGGATTGTTTAATGGTATTACGTACACACTCACCAAGATATCAAGGTAACCGAAATCAGAAGTTGAAACTCAAATGTCGTTGCTAAGCATGTTGCTGATTCAAAACTCGAAAGAAAGAGTAGAAGATAATTCAAATACTTTTTTATCTTCTGAAATATCCGATAATAATGTAATTCAAATCTTATATTTTGTTACTCTTGAAAGATCAGATTTACTCATCAAAATTTCGTACTCAAACTCAAGTTTCGGAATGATGTACTGACATAGCAATTAAAGCAATTTCACATATTTAATGTGAAGCATCGCAATACTACAATATTCTTGTCGATGAATAGACTTTTTTTTTTGATAATCAAGAATAGACTTTTTACTATATATATAGCATCGGTCTGGCTGGCAACACATGGAAGAATCCATTCAAGCGACAAGACTAAGAAGAAGATTGCTAGAAGATGATAAGGGATCGATCGAAGAAGGGAATATATAAACAATATTCTTCTCCAAGAAGGCGATCATATGATACAAACGAATCTTACCGAAATATTTTATATGCAGACATTACAGGAGTAGTCCTAATAGTGAAAGGGAATTAACATTATTGCTTTTCTTTTCTACAATTCACTTTTAGGCGCATAATTTTTCTTTGGACCAAAACTATATGTTATATATGTAGCGTGCATCTCTTATTATGTGTGAATGACTCAGGTTTTACCTATGACATTGACATAGAAAGGGCATGCCCAAATTGTGTGTAGACCTATTAAAAGACAAACTTTTTCTTTCTCATAGAATGAATTCATTCACTTTTGACATGGATATACATCAGTAGTGCATTATAAATATTTGTATATTAATTTGTATTTCTTTAAAAAAAAATTAACTAGATAAGAAAACATCCATAACACAGTCGTATGTCTTTCGACAATGCATCGATGCCAACGTCTCATAATAGTTGTTGTTAGGTAACTTTTTCTTAATTTGGGGTACATTACAAATTACACGGCTCTAAAAAGTCAGTATATTTTTTACAAATTTCATATTACCCCTTATGTCAATGGCGCAGAGGTCAAAAGTATATATTCTCCAATCCACAATTACGCACATAAATTATATTTGACTGGAACTATATATATGTTAAGTACGTACATTTATAAGGTAACCGCGTAGAAACCCACAATGTCTTAAAAGCTACATATATTTTCGTCGAAATTACCTCTAAATAGTTTTGTACATGACTTTTTTATGGTTTGATAAATCATATATATTTAGGTATATATATTTCATATCAGATTTTGTGTCGCAGGATACGTGTGAATAATCCAGATTTTTATATATGAGATGGGAATGCGATGCGAGAATTGCATGTATATGATCCCAACATAGAAAATATATATAACGTTTTGAAATTTTTCTCTTTTAAAAGGTATACTATAATTGCTTTTATTACCTCCTTTCTTAACAACCCTGAGATCAGATCTAAAAGCATCAGCATCAGAGGTTCAAGAGAGAAGTTCTCGCACATCCCAAAAAAAATAATATTATAATAATAAAAGTTGGTGAACTCGTCTCGTCATGCTCCTTCCGCATAAACCCGGATCGTTACTTTTTAGTGGACCCCACGTCACGTGGCGGCCCGCTATTGATCAGGTTTTTTTATTTTTTTTTTAAATATAAAAAAAAATATAATAATAAAAAAATCAAATTGTGAACCCCAATCGGGGTTCATTAATGCGCTTGCTCTAACCTATATTGATCTATTTTCAGTAGAAACGTAAGTTATTGACAGCAGTAAGAGTTACAGTTACTTATTTGGATAAACAACTAAGGCTAAAAGACAAACTATATTTGAATTAATTGATTTTAGGCATGGATACACATCAGTCGTGCATTATAGATATATCCATATTAATTGAATTTCTTAGATTCTTTTTTTTTTTCATTAGATAGGAAAACATTCCAAAACGATCATCGATTGTCAACAATGTATCAATGCCAGTACTTCATAATAGTTGTCATTAGGTATCTTTTTCTTACTTTAGGGTACAATAGCAAGTAATGGCCAAGAGGTTAATTATATGAATCCGACCTAGGAATATAGCCATGAATATTCTACTAGCTATGAATATTTGATTCGATGAATCTAATTGAATATCGAGAGTTTTCTTTGCCTTTGTGAGAAATTGCATCAGGGAGCATCTGAAACATTAAATTTTGTTGGCCCATTGAGCCCAAGCACATAATGTTTTGATAATCATAGGCCCATACAATAATAGAATCAGATGGACGGCTGAGATTTCTTTTGACTTATCAGCTAGTAAAGTAAGCTTTGGAGAGACTTTCTCTACCTTCTGCCTATAAATATTCTAAAACACAGAGAAAATCAGATAAACTGAGAAGAAAGAAACCTTTGGTAGCAGCAGATAAAAGGCAAGCTCTTCTTGGTTTCACTTGGTTTTTGTTGATTTTTTTAAAATGTATATGTTTTGAACATTCTCTTCATAGATTTTCAAATAGCTAGGTTCGAGTAATTTCTTTTAAAAAAATCAAATCTTTTTGAAGGATTTTTCCCATTGGTTTTGAAAATGGGTTTGTATCATATTTTCAAGCTAATATTAGATCTTTCGTATATATTTCGTAGGTTTTCAAAATGGGTTTGCTTTAATTTCTTAAGAAAAGTATATATAAATCTTTTGAGTTCATGCATATTTCCACAGGTTTACGTAACCCTAATTAACTAGCTCTAGATTTCAAAACTTGCAGTAACTTTGGCTCCAAGCTCTCGTTGAATCATGTTGTTGATCTTCCCTGCTTATCCTTTCCCCCATACTTTCGGTATTATCTTCTGAAACAAAGCTCATATCTCTCTTTCACATTTTTTTCTCCCTTTACGTACGTAGCCGATCCAGTTCGTTCCTTTTCTTTTCAATGTTGATTGTAGCAGAAGGGTATTACGCTACCAACAACCCATTTCAGACAAATGGGCCAAAAGGATTCACCGAAAGCAAGATGATTGGGCTCAGGAAATTGTTCGTGAGGACTGATTTACCAGGGGTTGGACAAGGTGACTATACTGCTTCCATTGACGAGTCAAAAAAATCTGTGACTATCAGAACCTTGCCGCCACCTCCCGGCATAAATATCGCATTTCCCCCCCCGCATATACAAAACCACTACTCATCTCAAGTGCGATTGCTGCGAGATAGGGAGTATCACCCATCAAGTATCCGACGGCGTTCTCAGACTAGTCATCACCATGACCCCCATCAACAATCAAGATCAGATCCCTAATGACCAAGAAGAAGGTATAGGGTTTTTTCTTGATCTGCTCTTTTCACATTTCGTATCTCAACATTACGTTTAATTTAACAAGTCTTTCGCGATAGTTATCAACTCTTTAAATTTTCACCTCTATATTTGTTTTTTCTTGGTCATAGCTCGCCACAGATTTCTCCATGACACGGACAATTATGGTAATTTTTTTTTTTTTTAATTGCATTATATAGTGGTCAGTTTCAGAGTGTCAATGGGAATTTTGTTGTTCTGATATGTGTGGAGCAGCCGCGGAGTTTACGGGTCCTATACTGCTGGTACACCCAGACTTGTTGACCGAAGGTTTGCGTATGGCTTATGCGTACAAGCAGCTCCAAGACGGCAGCGCACATGTGAGTTTAGACATGCCTGGCGTTCCCAAAGGTGACTTCACTGCCGAAATCGAGAATGGGAGAGTGATTGTGACTGGTCGAGCTCCTGCCGTTAGCCACGACTCAAATGGTCGGTTCTACTCTGCTGTCGCGGCTACGATCTCCACTCCTACCGGCACAAACCCTCTTTTTACGGTGGAGGGCGGCCCGGAGAACGGTGTCTTGCGCCTCAACATCCGTCCAGGTTGATTCCATGATGAAACCTTCGTGTTTCTTAGTTCCATATTCCGCAGAAGATCTCGGGATTATGTCCTTTTTTATAAATGTTTTTCATCATCAGTACGTTTCAAAGACGCATATATAACGTATTATTAATGAATAATTTATGAATTATGACCCTATCATTCTCCGAGTGGTCTATCAAATTGCAAAGAATAGTTACTAATATATTTTTGCAACGAGTACACTGAAGTTTTGAGGGCAATTAACTCTTTGAGCAGGAAGCAAATAATAAAAGATTTCACCAATAAACTCACCACACATCCTTTCCACTTTTCTATCTGTTGAAACATCTCTCTATACATGGATAGATGACGAAAAGAGGCTTACATAATGTGAAACTGTCTTCGAATCTCTCTGCAACACGTCTTCTTTGTCATCCTTGTGATTTAATCACCGCCTGAATGCATTTCACACACTAATTTATTTCCGAGAATTCACTTTTGTACTCTTCTTCGTGATGGTGACCATAAGTTTGGTGAGTTAAAAAGACGAGGTTCTGTTTTTGTTTTTTAAATTATCAATGAGGGAAGTATTGAAGACAAGGAGTTGGACAAACAGCAGCTTCTGTACAGACTTAAAGTAACAAGCACGACAAAAACTAGCGGTGTCATACGGCCCTCAACGAATTTAGGATAGGACAATAGACTGTCATGTCTATAAAACGCATTCTAAACTATCTACCATGAATATATAAGCACAAATGGAGTAATATTCAATTGCCAGGTTCACGATCGTGGTCTATTAATACTTTTAGAGCAGGGAGCAAATGAAGGTTTCCATTCCATTTTTCTCTCTGTTGAAACAGCTCTTCACACTTTACACATATAGGTAGATGACAAATGGAGTTATAAAATGTGAAACATGCAAGTTTTCTATCACATTCAGCTACCAAAACAGTTCTCCAACCCAATGTTGACACACATAGTTCCAACTTCGAAGTCTAAATGCTACCATGAAACTAACAAACAACCATGCTTCTCTAAACTTCAAAATAAGCTTTGTATCTAGCAACTGGTAAATTATTATCACACTCCAAACTATCTACCATGACTCTATCAACACAAATGAAGTACAAGCTTTAAGTTTTGGTACTAATTTGATCATAAAGCGTGAATTAATATATAAGTATACACTTGGTGATAAAAAAGATGAAGAAGAAGCTCTCTCACCTACGTGAAAAGCCACCGCTTCTCTGGCTCTGTTTCATGAAAAGGGCTCTCTCTCTTTCCTTCTCAACTCTCTCCCTCTTCAACCGCTCTTCCCTCAGCTCCTTCAAGCTCTTCTTCCCACTCTTCTTCTTAGACTCACTTCTACGTCCACCATCATCATCATCCTCCTCACCGCCACAACCAACTCTATCTTCATACTTACGCTTGTTCTCAACGTACCAAGGAAGCTTCACTCCTTTACCAGCAACACCATACCCCAATCTATACTTCTCCTCATCTGGATCCCCCGCCCTCGCAGCAGCATCTTTCGCAGAGGCTCTCGCAGTTGCAGCAGCTTCTTTCCTCATCTTCTTCCTCCTGTGATCTTCCTCCTCCCCAGGCTTATCACCATCCTTCTTCGGCAGCTCGATGGGATCGAAGATCTTGATCCCTTCGAAGAGATTGATGTGACCAGTCTTAGGCTCCTCCGGTTCAACAATCTTCGCGGAGGTGGAAGCAGGAGCAGTAGCAGGAGCAGGAGCGGCGTCTTTACCTTTCTCCGCCTCGGGAGAAGGTCGTTTGAGAGGAGCTAAGCCGCGGACGTTGCGGAGAACCTCGAGACGAGACTGGGCGTCTCGTTTCCTGGCTTCCTCGCGCTGAATCTGAGCTTCCTTGGCGGCGGCTTCCTCGTCTTTGCGGACTTTCTCTCTGTTGTCGAAGTTGTAGACGTTCCACCGCTTCTGCGGGAGGATGTTCAAACCACCGTGGCCTCCCATGGCTTACAGCTGAATCAACTGCAAAAATCGAATTCGGATTGTTCAAATCGGTGAATTCCGAAACCCTAATCTCGGGAGGAGCAAAAGATGAAGATCTCGTAAAACTAAATTAGATATGATGAAACCTTCAAAGCGAATTTAAGAATAATCGAATCGATAAGGAAAATTCGATTACCAGAATATTAACGCCGGCGAGCTTGATCGGAAGGAGAGTGCGACGATGACGTTCGCGAGAAATTGGATTTTTTTGGAATAAGTAGAGAGTTTTATATTATTTTTTACTTTAAGGCCCATTGGGCCAGATATGATATTTTGACAATTGTGTAACCCAATAGAGCTCCGCATGTGGGGGCAGTTTGTCCCTCCTATGCTTTTGCTTTTTTGGTAGCACTTGATTAACACATGTAAACCCCAACGATTCTCATGTCAAAGCACACAGTGGCCCATGTATGTTAAAAATATTTGACATTAAGCTGCCACAACTGCATCTAATTTCTGTAAATATCTCGGAGAGGCGATCCATGTATGGTTCAGAAGATCCATATATAAATTAGATACAGCTCACTTACATGAATCTTTTTTTTGGCATGTTATTATTAATATGTGCAGAGAATAGATCTCTTTTCGGACCAACGGTTGTCTTCAAGTAGCCATGTCAAGCTCCGGAGCTGGCAGTGGGAAGACATGATCGGACGAACTTAAACGGGCCTTCAGTACACAAATATTTATTTGTATCAAGTCCATTTAAAAGCAACACGCTCAATTGAATTCCACCAGTATTTACCCTTCCGTATTCTTCTTCATAACCCGCTAGGTAAGGGGTAAATATGTCATATCATGCAGCAACGTGATCCCGTCATATGCGGTGCTTCTTCTTTATCCTTTTTCGTAGGCAATATTAACATGCACAGCTTCCTCGTACACCGTCAGTAATATGGACGGCTGTGATTTATCTCTTGGTATTAATTAATAGGTACCGTCAGATTCTCATCGATTTTCTAGAAGCAAAGTACCACGTCAGCTGAGGAGTTTAGATGCTATCATGCTCAGTCTGTATGCAATTCCTTGCCTTATCACAAACATTCAGACATATTTGGAAGTTGTTTGTTTTGCCTTTTTCTATTTTTTTTTTTATAAGCGTTTGATTAGAGAAGTGTTTGATCGCAGAAAAGCTTTGTCAACAACAGGTTTGATCATGGATTTTTTTTAATCCTCTTTTTTTTTTTGTCTTATAGCGAACTGGGACTTGTTTTAGACAACTTAAGGTTGTGTTTCTATGTTGATCACTCGATCTTGGTTCGAAGACTTCGTAGCCGTTCAGGATATCTCTGAGACTTTGTTTATCTTTAGGACTTGATATTCGATTTTGAGTGGAAAATTTGCTTTTGATGGTGGCGTAACTGGTTGCGTATGTATATGTAGGGCGTGGAAGTAATGGCAAAAAGCACGTTCAAGGAAGAGCATGACCTAGGTACCTTTCTTCTTGTTTTTGGTGTTTTGATTCTCGCTTTTGATCATGTTGTCTTTTTTTTGAACCTTCAGAGAAGAGAAGTGCAGAGGCTGCTCGGATTAGAGAGAAATATTCAGATAGGATTCCGGTGAGACCTCAGTGTTTTTCTTACATATATCCAAAGTCTTCTTTGATTTGAGTGTTGTTTCCTGTTCCATGTTCGGACCAATCCTTTGATTCTGCTTAGTGACACTTACGACTTAGTGAGTTGATTTGCTTAGTTCATGCATGTGGATCAGTGCTTCATGATTCGTATGGTTAAAAGTGACCGTTGACTTGAGTGATGATTGTTACACATTTTGTATATGTGTGGGATCCAGGTGATTGTTGAGAAGGCTGAGAAGAGTGATATACCAACCATCGACAAGAAAAAGTATGCATGTCTACTATTATCCATCTTATTCGGACCTAACTTGTGATTGACAACTATGCTTTTTTTTGGTAGATACCTAGTCCCGGCTGATTTGACAGTGGGACAATTCGTGTATGTCATTCGCAAAAGAATCAAACTCAGTTCAGAGAAGGCTATCTTTATATTTGTCGATAATGTCCTTCCTCCAACTGGTAAAAACAGATACGTCTTCCTTCGTTTTTTTTTAAAACAAGCAAAAATATCATACGACGACGTGTTCCCAGTGAACATACGAAATTTTAAACTGGTTTACCTGATAACTTTGCAGGTGCTCTTATGTCTGCTGTGTATGAAGAGAAAAAGGATGATGATGGCTTCCTCTATGTCACTTACAGCGGAGAAAACACATTTGGATTTGCATCGTCATAGATCTCTTGCTCGATATTTCATCTCCTTATTTGATTATCTAAGCAAACAGCCTATGTACTTCTCTAAGAACTGTCGGTTGGGAGTTAATGTGTACAGAAAACATAAAATAATGTATATAATATGCTCTCTCGTATTCCCTTTTTCTTCCATATGATCTGAAAACCTACTTTCTGTGTACCATCACCACAAACTTGATTATGTGTTTTTGATGTCTTTCACTCTATGCCGACATCACATGATGCCGTGAGGGCACATGGTATTTACAAAAGCGTATAAGCCCAACTAAATAGAACACCAGCATCAGGAATTGTACCACGTGACAAACACGGTCGGTGCAGGTTGAGGACGCCCGATGATGTTAAGAAAGAGTCCCACATTGTCGTTGACGGTCGGACCATGCTGTATTGTTCTAATTTTTACACTTTCAATATTGATTCTGCATCTTTATTTAAATTTTATGAAAAAAATAGCTAAGATATAATATTTAGGTATGAACCTATGACCCTCAAGACCAGGTGATTGTGGTCGAGTGGTAAGGAGACGGAACTGAGACGCCAACACGTTTCAGGTTCGATCCACCTGATGCGCGAAACTAAGTCACAATTATACTGGTCACCTAACACGGATATGGGCATATGCTTTAGGGCCCATTTGAATACCTGGAGAGAAGGTCTATCCGTGGGCTGCACCTCCCCTTGCGGATTAGTCTGGGTCTCTCCATGGTCCTTCCTGGGATACCCGCAGGTTAAAAAAAAAAAAAAAAAAAAAAAAAAAAAACCTATGACCCTCAAAGATTCTCATTGAGGTCCGCTCAAACCGGTCACGTGGAACATGAGAGACGCGGTTGTGTGTTTTAGGGGAAAGCGTTGAGTGGAAGTTGAATGCAAAGACTCATAAGAAAAGTTAGTTATTTTGACAATTGAGTGAAAGTATGCAAAAAAATTCCATAGCTAATATAGTGTTAATCCATAGACATCACCTAATATAGTGCTAATCCAAAGACATCACTAGTAAGATTTTATTAACTGAATAAAAGTGGATGGTGATGTAGTATGTCTATAATAATGTCCTAATAAGATAAATTATCACGAAATGTTGTCACCTCAATTCAAAAAGTAATATGTCAAAGCTTAGAGAGTTAGAGATCACAAAATCTAGTGATCTATCTTTGGGATGTTGCATGATGTAGTTTCGGGTTTGGGAAAGTTATGAGATTCTGTCCAAAATCTCATAATAATCCAAAAAATTGATTATCACTGACCAAGACTTGGGAGAGTGATGTTAAATTGTGTTATGTGCTCTACATTTCTGAATTAATTGCCCTTGAAATAGGAATAGTTGGAAACAATAATGATGGGTTACAAGGGGAAGAATAAGCTTAGGAGATGAAAGAAGGAAAAACAGGAAACTGACCCCACGAAGGCCCTCAAGTAGACAAAAGGTTTGGCCGATCAAGACACCCACTATGCATACGAATACGATAGATACTTGTATATAAATGCAGAAATGAATGTGAATATATTTGCAAAAATGGACAAGAGAGGAACAAGAGCATGTTATGATAATGAAGGACCTCCCCACCTGCATTCAATGTTTGTCTTACTCTCTTTACTCTCTTATTTATCTTTCTAATTCTGCCTACATATACTCCTTCCCTATTCTCTTCTCTTACACTTAAAACACACATTTTTCCTGCTCTCATCTCTCTTTTATTAGACAACATAAATATAAGTATTTGAAGAAGAAAAAGAAGAGAGGTCATGTCTTGCTCTGTGAGGAGTAGATTCGCGATGGTGTTATGTATCATTATTTTGCTTTTGTCATCCAATGTTGGATATGCCAGTGCTCGTCGGCTAGGGCTTCGCAAGCATCACCACAAGGTTGCTTCTCTCGTACATGGCGGAGGAAAAAGGAGGGTGCTTGGTGGAATCGAGACAGGGGAAGTAGTGGTCATGGATTACCCTCAGCCTCATCGTAAGCCTCCTATCCACAACGAGAAGGCTTAACTACTCGATCCATACCCCTTTATCTATATCATACTGTTATATTCATATATGTATGCATTCACCATGTTGCTGGTTGTAATGACTTGTCCTATATACAATAATATATACGTGACCAATTTTTCTCTTCTCGATTCATCCTTAGAACAAACAAGCTGCACTACGTTTCTTCTAATGGCAACCTTACATTTGGATTTGACACTTTAAAGCTCTTGACCACAAGGTTAGCTCCAATTAGCGTAAGTAGTAAGTAACTGATCAGAGCCGGTCATGGGCAATATCCAGATGAAACATTAGTCTATGGTCCATATAATATCAGTGGTTAATATGTATAATTCATTTGGCCTCTAAATTGATTAAAATACATGTATTGATCATTTAATAGTTGTTCCAAACCCCATTAATTTCAGGGCCAACTGATAGCATCATTACAATATATACCATTGTCTTTGAGAGGTACACACACATTGCAGCTCAAATCTTAAGCTAGCCATAAGGCCCTGAACACTTCATCAAGTTACATTAGTGGTAACTGTTTAATTAGGACAAATAACGAAAATAATATTAAAGTCAAAATATGAAGCATTATTTTACAATCTCCAATAAACGATCTTCAAACTCTATGAATATTCCCACATAACAATGCACTCTGCCCAAAAAGAAGGGGAATCCTTATTTTATTATGAGAACAAAGCAGCAAAACTGATTACCCAAAAGGGAAACCCCAATAATACTGAGGTCTAAAGATGATTTTGAAAGAATGATGTGTCACAGTAGCACAAATAGTGTGTTGTCTGAAGTGGGCCACTTCCACATAAGGGAAACGAAGATAACATGATCAACACATCAACACATCAATGCAGTGGGGTACGAGCCTAAGATTGTTTATACACACTCAAAAAGATTGACGCCATTTATGTGTCTCTGCCTGATGCCTATTACCAACTCTGGTATTGGTTGTTTAAAGCAGGTATCAAACTGTGAAAAAAGGAGGTTCTGGTTTTTAATATTAACGGGAAAGTACTAAAGACAATGAACTAACAAGAAAAGCTCAACTAACTTTGGGTCCGTATCAAATGCAAACAGTATTAAAATGTACTACACCTCCATTACAGACTTTGAAAAACAAGCAAGACAAAAATACAAGTTGTGTAACCCATTGGGCATGGTTACCATCCCGGCCTCTGTGACAATTAGGACAGGCAATAGACTGTAATGTCTTGGAAACGTTTGGCAAGCACATGTGTGTGAATGAGAAACTTTCTGTAACTATTTATGTATACAAAAAACACCACAAAACTGTTTGTCTAATAGAAGAAACACAAGTGGGTAGAGGTTAGCCTCATGATACGCCCATGTCTTACACATGTCTAATATGTAATTAATAGCGTGTAGAGACAGTTGTACCAGCAGTGACCAGTGAGCAAGCACCAAGAGATGATCATCACAATATGACAAATAATTGCAGGGTGCAGAAAAGTAGGTCAGCTTCAAACAGATATTTAATTCTGTCACGGAAATAACGGTTTGAAAACAAACTTACCGGTATATTTGTCTTCATACCTATACATGTTACAGAATTGTGCTCAAACCAAGTCAGTATGATCTCCTCAGGAGCAAGTCTCACTACACAAAGATTAGAGAAACTCAACATACTCACTTTGGTCTAAAGATCCTCACAATACTTCAGTCTCCCAATAAATTAACTTCTTGCACTCCAGGGGATCAAGGCCAGTCTTTAGTATAGTGAGACGAAATATTAATCTAATATGTATAGATTTTAAGCTCTTTAAAAGCTGATTAAAAATATATGTAAAGGTATATAACTCAAATTGTTGTTTTAGCCTCAGAAATCTCAGCGCGAACCTCCTCAGAATTTACTTGCTCGTTTGACTCCAATAGAAGGTTGAAGTGTTGAAGAATAAAAATACACAATAGTAGAAATCAGGTTTCAACACTTCAACCTCTAATGTAATTTTTTTTTGAATATAATGTTAATTTTTTTTTTTTAAAAGACTTTTTGTACATCATGTGTGTAACTTTTTGTGTTTAAAACTGGAAAATAAAAACCTTATAGCTAGAAACAGAGCAACCCAAAGCTTGAAAGTTTATGCTTGTATAGCAAACCAGAGCTGCAGAAGTGCTTCGAGTCTTTGATTTCCAGTAGCGAAGATGGCTAGACATTTGTTCTTTACTTGGCGATCAATAAATTTGACCAGAGAAGCAGTAGGTGTAGGAGTTTTGAGCCATGACGTCTCTCATTCCTTTCCTGCCAGAGCGAGTGTAGAGAGGTTTGAAAAACAACTCGAACCAGAAAGCAGACCCTGCAGTCCAAAGTGTTACTTACGAGCAGGAGAAGGATGCTATCCCAGTCTGTACTGAAGTGCATTCCTAGAAGCCCTCTTGTCAAGTCAAACCTCTCATGTAATTATCTTACGAATAAAACTGAAATTTCTTACTATGTATTTAGTATATTGTTAAAGTGATACACAGTATTATTAAATAAACAGATTACATTATAAGAATCACATTAAACCTTCGCTAAAGATGACAAAATGGTATTTAAGGATATATCTTAAAAGAGTTTAAATCCAACCATAATTTAATGGTATTCAGTTAATAGTTAAAATGTTTTAAAATTTAATGTTGTTGGATTTTATATTCATAATTAATCATGCATCATATTTTTGAAATCTGATGATATTAAATAAAGATTTTAAATACTTTTCTAAAATCCAGTACTATTCAAAACTGGATAAGTAAAATCAGATCTAGTTATGGTAAAAAAAATTAGGGTGATTTAGTTGTCAATTTTTAATTGTTTTATATTATTATTTGTAACTACATCTTTTCTAGCTATAAAAACTGTAAATAGACGATACTATATTACTATATATATGAGTCTAGCTTGAAGGTTCAAGAATAAATAAAAAATGATGAGGTCTTTTATTTGTCTCTCTCTCATCCTTCTGCCTCTCGTATATAACGTGGAAGGACTTAAAATTGAGCCTAGTCCCTGGAAGCCGATCAGGAATGTACAACTTGGCTCCTACGTAGAGATCGGAAGGTTTGCTATAGAAGCGCATAACAAGCAGTCGAAGGAGATTCTGGCGTTCGTGAAAAACGTTCGGGGAAAAGAGCAATACGACAATGGCCTCAGGTACGCTCTGATAATCGCAACGAGGAATAGCGATGGTGTAGCAAAGAACTATGAGGCTGTCGTGTTTGAAAGGCATGTTATGCAAGACAGGGTCCTTGAGTCTTTCAAGGAGATATAGATTTAACTTGGATTTTTGTAAAAGTCGATCTCGTTAGATTAATTATTATATAAAGACTATCAGAAGTATGTTTCTTTGAGATTTATATAAAAATCTGTTACTTGGAGATTTGACTCGACCGACGAGGATGTGATGCATTTCCACGCATGCATGCAGACGTCGATATATTTATCAAATTTATTACTTTATTAATATGAAAATTACTGAATTGTACATCTAAACGTTAGTTTAAATATTCAGTTGAAATCAACCATCAGGACTTGTTTGTATGTCATATGATGAAGATTGATCTTTGGTAGACCATGATCTCTTCTTTACCTGTTGCAATTTCCACCTGAACGGCTAAGCTTTCGGAAGTTTGTCTGGACTCGGTCATCAGCAAAAGGTGGAATAACTTGTTCATGGAGGTACATGTGAATAATGTTACGATAAAGGAAAATTTAAGAAATTAGAGTTTAAATGGGTAAGCTGACATGGATGGATATATCATGATTTTACTATATATTTTCAAGTTTAATGCTCCTTTATTGGATGTAATGAGTACCATGGCAAATCTTCTCAAACATCATTTTACAGTGGGAGACCAATGAAAGAGCGAATCAGTCGATTCGTCCGGCAATCTTCAGCTTATCTCTACGAATGACGGCATCGTTGATTTGGTGGCTCTCTCGTGTCGTCGAAGGTATTTTTTGTCGGGTGTTTTGGATTTGTTTCGTGTTTGGATTATTGGTCCGGATCAGGTTTGGGCAGGGTTGTCAGAAGCTGTAGGAGCCGTTGTTTCAAAGTTTGAGGGCGCATTTCTCTCCGGTATGCTCGTGGTGTACGGCTCTCGTCCTCAACCGTCTCGGTTTCTCTTGGTCCGAACCTGTTTTGTTGCTTAGCAGGCATTAGGCTTTGCTCACTATCCTTTTACAGTTTTTGATCTTGGCCGCATTAGGTTATATTGTTTTGTTTTGTTTTTACACTTCGATACAAGTTGGCTATATAATTTTTGTAGCAGTTTAAAATTTGATATAAAATTTAACATTAAAAAAAGAAGAGCGAATCAGTTTATAACATAAATCATTTAAATCGAGAGAAGCTTTAATGATTTGTGGTTGATATGCACTTAACCCTTTTTTTTTTTTTGATAACCGAGTGTTCTGGCTCCACCGTGGTGGTCCAGACTAGAGACCGAAGCGAGCAAGGACGCTACCAGAGCGTCACCATGTGGCTCACCGTGAACGATCTTCGGTCTCGGGCGCTGAGAGGTCCGCATGTAAATTCCCCAGTGGCCGGGTTTTGAACCCAGGTGGCGGAACTCACAGCCGTGAGCCATTTACCACAGCCCCACTTAACCTTCCAAGAATTAATATATTGCCATACAATACAACGACATAAGCTGAAGCCATTAATTAGTTATAAATGCAAAACATTCTATAATCTTGGTCACGTTATAAGATGCGTAATTTATGCTATCTTATTCATAGATAGATATGATGATCGTAGATGTGAGAAGTATTAGAAGTCAATGCCCATTTACACATTTGTTCTTGTTTGGAAGTCTATTTGAGCAATATAGTACAATTATATAAACTTTCGATTGAATGAGCTGGCTAGCCTTTTTTTCCCTCTAAATATATGTGATCTTTAGTTTTTGCAAACAAATGTATATTCTGAAGCTGTCTAGTTTTGTAGTGAACTAGTAAATAAAATATGACGAAATTTTTTTCGTGTTTCTAAGAAAATCTAAATCTAATTTTTTAATAGTTTTAGCTTTTAATTATGAAAAATAACCAAAACACTACATTAGTTATTATTTATTGAAAACTTCAAATGTTCCATTGATCGACAATTGTTTTTTGTCTGGGCAGATAAAAATGAGTGATCTACACATGTAAAGTTTACATTGTTATTTTCTACAGAATGCTTTATTTGGAACACGGAGCTTACTTTTAAGTGAAAGGACAATGACATATGTAAATGAAATAGTTGGTGGACCTCTTCGTTACTAATTTACTACAATATTTAATCTGTATACACTTTAGTTGGTCAATCTCTCCCATTAGGGTTTCTTCAATAATTTTATGAATACACTTTAGTTTATTTCATCATAACCGGCTTATGTGTCATGTGTCCACACCAGAGCCTGACATGAGATTTAGTGGACCGTAGCCGACTTTATAAAAATTTCACCTAAAAATCTTTTTTGGTAAATTTGAGCATCTAAGATTTTTTTTTTTGAAAACTTTTTTCTATATAATTCTTTCCAAAAATTTCGAGGGTCCAAGATCAATGTTTCGTTAGGCTTTGCCCAGCACCGATCCTGGTCTACACGTGCAATTTTAACTTCAAACACAAAGTAAAACTAAATGGTTAAAATGATACTCCTTCCATTTTATAATGTAAGTAGTTTTGTCTAAAAGCAAAAAAATTAAAAAAATTAAAAAATTATTATGTTTTAAAAAGTATAATAAATAGGTTAGATATAACTTAACTAATCAAAAATAAATCTATTTAATTTGATTGGTTACACTATATTCAATAAATGTAAAAGTTATCTAGAAATATGAAAACTACTTACATTTTCAAACAAAAAAAAATTCCTAAAACTATTTACACTTTTTTTTGGACACCAGAAGTGGAACACACTTGTGTAGATCTTTGACTTATAAATAATCATTCATATTCCTTAATCCTTACATTATGTTTGCTGTCAGAATGAAGACACGCATGTAGTTTTAAATCAAACTTTGTAATCAGTTACTATGCATTCAAAATGAGATTGGATCCACCTTCTCTTATTTTGGCGGCATGTTTACTCTTTTTATTCGTCATCAGTGATTTAGTGGCGACGATGACTTTTGCACCATATTAGTTGGGATTAACGTTGAATTTTGATTTCCATTATTGGGATTGGTAATCTGAATAATTTATAAAACGAGTAATAAATAATTATATGAAAAATCTAATGGTCAGAAAACATAATTTACACGTGTGGGTAATAAAGAGATGGCCACAAAAAGTTAACCAAGTATGAAAACCATGATGATGTCATATGAATGTACTCCTATACTTTTCTAATAGGTTGAGATGTCCTTTATAAACTAAATTGCTTTCGTCTAGTGATATAGGAGCTTCAGCTATTCAGCTGGAGCGTCCGTTTCTGGATTCGAGTTTTGGTCACTGCGAAAATTTACATGTGGGCTGCAGCATCCGAGATCGAAGATCGTTAATCGGTGAGCCACATGGTGACGTTCTGACAGCGTCCATGCTCACTTCAGTCTCTAGTCTGGACCACCTCGATGGGACCAGGATACTCGGTTAGAAAAAAAAAAAAAAAAGATATCCTTTATAAATTCTTCTTTTTTTTTACTGAATTATAAATTCTTCTTGATCACCGTTACGTTTACGTACACTCCTAAACATTTATCCAAAAACTATATAATAAACATTACTTCTTCTCCCTAACTTTTTCCATAGTTAAACGCTTAATACATTTTAGACAATCCACAGTGAAAACATCTAATAGAAACTCTCATAAATAATATTATGAAGAAACTTATAGTGTCTCACCCCCATGAGAATGCCCTTAAGGATGTCTTGAACTTGTGGAATAGTGGCCCGTTGATATTTTCTTATAATCAACACCATACATAAAGGATCCATTATATTCGTTCCTTTAACTATTAAAAATGGTTCATGCTAAAATACCATAGTTAGAAGTTTTTTCTTTATCGTTTTTAGGGGCTCTTTGATTGCTTGTTAGCAGACTGGGATTCAAGATTCTTGTATCGCTTTTACATTACTTCATCGTAATGAAATTCACATTCTTAGCAAAAATCAAATAAAAAAAATGACATACTTAAACAAAAAAAAATGACATATACGCGTAGACAAACAATTATGTACAAATTGATACACCTAACTTGGCAGAAAAGGACATTTCTTGATGGAACCATTCATAAGTATTAAAAATTATGTTGCTACGACAAAATGGTATATTTAGATTTTACGTTTTAACTAATCAACAATTGTGGATATTATAATTAAATATTATGTACTCTTTATACAATATTAGTATTTGTCTATTTTGGTCGACGTAATGAGGATATACCTAATCTGTATCTCTACGTACGGATGTCTACCGATTGTTTGAGTGGGGACAAACACAATCTTTACGATTACATTTGTGTTAGTTACATTGTTAATTAGTTCAGATTCTAGTTGGAGTGTTGAGCAACTCACTGTGCTGTATAATTAAACATCACAAAAACAAACACAATACAAGAAAGTCGAAATTGCTTAAATAAATAAATAAAAACTAAAAAAGCAATAGAAACTTGGGTTTTTAGTAATTAAACCCTCGACCAAAGATTAATCGTAAAAAAACCTCAACTAAAAATCCTGTGAAATAAACCCTCAACTTTAATTCCGTTAACATATGTTACCCTGCTTCTAAAAAACCATGACACAGGGTGACATACATTAACGGTTTATAATATGAAGATTTATAATGTTGAAAACTTAGTTGAGGGGTTTTTTTTACGATTTAAAAATAGTTGAGGGGTTTTATCACTAAAAGTCATTAAATGGTTTAAAAACTTTATTATCATTTATACATTGTTTTATATTGATATAAGCCTTTAAAACTAATTTATAAACTTTAGTACGTTAATTTATTATAAAATTAATTTATACATCCTAAATTAATAATTTTTAGTAATACTTACAACTTAATAAAACTTCAAAATATTAAATTATTTGATATTTGGCAATAGTGATATAAAAAATTTGTGTGTTTATATCGTCATTGTCGAATATCAAATAATTTAAAATTTCTACGTTATATTAAGTTTTAAGTAGTGTTGAAGATAATTCATCCATGAAGTCAATCTTTATATTTAGAGTATGACGCATTTTTTCTATTTTTATGATTTCCGTCCTCCGGCTCATATTTTCCTGCTATCCCCCCCCCAAATAATGCATGATTATTTTTATTCTCATTGATTTCTGAACAAATACGTTATATTTTTGTTTTCTTGATCAATAAAATAATAGATTTGATATATTATTCTTGATTTATTGTATTACTTTATGTTTCAGTAGTATCACGAAGATTGTTAGATTATTTTATTTTAACAAATAGCAGAAATTGTAAAAATTTATAAAATCATTGTGTAATTACTGGATTAATCATATGTAAAAGTATTAAAAGATTTATGAAACTTTATAAATCAGTTATAAAGTAATGTATTAAAATTTATAAATTAGTTTTAAAGACTTATATTAATATAAAACAATGTATAAATGAAAATAAAGTTTTTAAACCAAGCAACGTTGAGTTGACGTAGTGGTAAAGGGGTTACAACTGTACTACCGCCACCCGGGTTCAATTAACGGTGGGAGGGACTATCTACAATGCTTAGGTTCCCGACAAAGAGGTGAAACCACCTCTTTTTTTAACCATTTAATGATAAAACCCCTCAACTATTTTTGAATCGTAAAAAAATTCTCAACTAAGTTTTCAATATTATAGAGGGTTTTTAGTAATTAAACCCCTCAACTAAAGATGAATCGTAAAAAAAAACTCTCAACTAAAAATCTTGTGAAATAAACAATCAACTTTAATTCCGTTAACATATGTTACCCTCCGTCTAAAAAACTGTGACGGAAGGTGACATATGTTAACGGTTTATAAGTTGAGGGTTTATAATGTTGAAAACTTTGTTGAGGGTTTTTTTTACAATTCAAAAATAGTTGAGGGCTTTTATCAGTAAAAGTCATTACATATTATTAAATTATTTATTATTATTTATACATTGTTTTAGATTGATTTATAAGCCTTTAAAACTAATTTATAAATTTTAATACATTA
>NC_027754.1:40148486-40171790 GCF_000695525.1 Brassica oleracea var. oleracea | reverse complement strand
TAATATATTTGAAACATAAAGTAATACAATAAATCAAGAACAATATAGGAAAATAGGAAAGTATGAGCCGGATGACGAAAATCATGAAAATATGAAAAAGTGCGTCCTACTCTAAATAGAAAGATTGACTTCATGGATGAATTATCCTCGACACTACTTAAGACTTAATATAACTTAGAAACTTTAAATTATTTGATATTTGACAATGACGATATAAACACAATTTTTTTTATATCACTATTGCCAAGTATCAAATAATTTAATATTTTGAAGTTATAATAAGTTGTAAGTAGTGTTAAAATTTATTAATTTAAGATGTATAAATTAATTTTATAATAGATTAATGTATTAAACTTTATAAATTAGTTTTAGTGATAAAGCCTCTCAACTATTTTTGAATTGTAAAAATAACCATCAACAAAGTTTTCAACGTTATAAACTCTCAGCTTATAAACCGTTAACATATGTCACCCCAGTCACGGTTTTTTAGACGGAGGGTAACATATGTTAACGGAATTAAAGTTGAGGGTTTATTTTATTTTTAGTTGAAGGTTTTTTTTACGATTCTTCTTTAGTTGAGGGGTTTAATTACTAAAAACCCTATTATAAACTCTCAACTTATAAACCGTTAACGTATATCACCCTCCGTCACGGTTTTTAGACGGAGAGTAAGATATGTTAACGAAATTAAAGTTGAAGGTTTATTTCATATGAGTTTTAGTTGAGTGGTTTTTTTACAATTCATTCGAGGGATTTTACCAAACAATCCGGTGTTTTTGGATGGGGCCTAGTGTAAGCAGTCCACTCGAAATGGCTCATCTTATATAGAGCTAGTTTTTGAGGAAATTGTGACTAATTATGAAGATGTGGTCAAAATCTTTACCAAACTGAAAAAGTTTATATATATAATTTTTCATACAAATGATCGAGCTGATCGACCAATCAGTGATCTTAATCATGCAATCTATTGGTCTCTTATTGTTTTTACGAGGATGGTGATTAAACGGATGATCGATTATCCCATGCTCTCTTGTTTATTCTATTGTAAAGTCAGATAGATTAATTTTTTTTTAGTAATTTAGACATTTTCAGATCTAATTGTTGGAAAAGGAAATTGATATTTTCATGTACAAGTTTGAGAAATATTGCCTCGTGCAAAATTAAAATTCCTTCTCCATGAAGGTGAAGACCAAACTACTCTCTCTCTCGCGAATCTTGCGGACGCCGACAGCATAAACCCTAGCTCCGACATCGATCCGTCGTTGGCGTCGGAGGCACACCTCTTCCTCTCTTAATCTCGTTTTCTCTTTGCTTCCTCTCTCTCTGTTCAATCTAAGCCGATATGTTTGAATCTCTGTGTTGTCGTTGACCTCCGGAGACTACTTTTAGTCGACGGAAATGGTCCCGGCTTCTTATGGAGAAACGACGAGGCCCAAGGAAGACCGTCAGAGGTGGAAGTCGGCTTTTAGGACCGACGGTCCCGTCAGATCCAGTTTTCTCCTTTTCGAGATCTACGGTTCTACCGTCGCGGCGACGGCGCGTGACGCGACCAGACGACTCCTCAAGACCGGATCTACTCTCCCCTATGGCGGTGAGACGGTGGAGGAGTGGCTCAACGGGTGGTGAACATAGGCTTGGCTCTTCGGTTCTCGGAGAGACGACGTGCTGCAAGGTGCTTCGACAACGGAGTAGTCAACCGGAGAAGAGCTCTTGCGGGTTTAGTGCGGCGGAGATCGACTTCCCAACGCCGGCGACGGTCTCGAGGTCGAGCCGATGGTCTGACTCTGCACCTCTGCTAGCTACGATTTGGTAGGGCGCATTCCGGTTGCAGTCACCAAGGTCCGCTTTCAGTCCGGACTTCCTTGTTCGGTTTCAGGCTTAGAAGCGGGATAGTGATAGCCGGAAGGTATGAGGTTCGAACGGGATGCACCTGTGGTGTTGACACTGTTGGGACACAGACTGAATGCAAATCATTAGGGCTCAATAGTTGGTTTCTAAAGGATAGCTGGTTAGCGTCATGGGTTTCTTGTGCTATTACTATGTTCGTCTTTGTGGTCTAATCTTAGGGTTTAAGAACCGGTTTATCTCGAGTTGTGAGATGAATTCGGTTCGTTGTGGTGAAAGTTACAGCGATGATTTGATCAGGTAGTTTAGGATCCAACTCAGTGATTCTAGGCGATACTAGATTGCGTCGTTTGTACATCGGGTTGAAAACTTGTGTGGTTGTAATCCGTGTTCACAATTTAGATAATGAAAGTTGACGTTGAACCCAAAAAAAAAAAAAAAATTCCTTCTCCTTGATGTTAAGAAGACGATGTATGAATGAATGTATCTATGTCCGTTTTCATGGCCACGTGTGGACAAGCTAAAGCTGGGCACGTGCGGCAAGATGTTCTTTGAAAGCTTTACGAACCGTTGGATATACAATCTAACGGTCTAGAAAATCAATTCCTCAGCCATTCATAACTCAACCCCATCAAATTACCAAAAAATCAACTGGCCCCACATATCCTGTGGAGTCGGCTCCTCTGTTTGAAGGGCAAGAATGTACTTTAAAACGGACCCCCTTGGTTCACCTAAAAGTCACAGCCACATGGATGGTGAGACAGACATGCAGCTCCTGGGAATCGTCGATTTAATACAGATTCAACTCTAGATCTCTCCACGTGTCATCATTATGATAAAACTCGTCACAGTCCCGTGACTTCAGAGTCACCCATATACTAAAACAGCTAAAAAGCCTTCTCATCGTCTTCCTCAAGCCTCCTCTTCTATAATCTCGCCATGAAAGCTCCGAGAAACTGAAAACAAAATGGTTTCCGTGGAGGATTCGTTATCACATTCAAACTCAACCCGCCTCCAATTAACAACGAACTTCTACGGCTCACCTTCCTCGTCGACGGAGAGGATACACCGTCAAACTGGCCGGTCGATGAGAACGGTTAGATCTAACTTCTACCAAAGCGGAGACCAGTCCTGCTCATTCGTCGGCGACGAGTACCTTTCCGATTCCGTCGTCGACATGAGGCTCGGCGAGCTAGCTTCGAAAAAAACCAACTTATCGGCCCATTCAAAAGCTTCCTCAGTGATAGATGAAGTCTTCCTCGACATCTCTCAAGCGTTTAGCGATTTCTCCGCGTGTAGCAGCGATATCTCCGGTGAGCTTCATCGTCTCGCTTGCTTGCCATCGCCGGATGTTAACGAGAACGTGAGAGTGCAAGATCCAGAGCCGTGTCTAGGGTTTCTGGAGAGGGAAAGCTTCTCCACGGAGATCATCGAGTGTATCTCGCCGGAAGATCTGCAGCCGACGGTGAAGCTCTGCGTCGACGGACTTCGATCATCTTCCGTTGCTATTAAACGATCCGCGGCCGCGAAGCTGAGGCTACTGGCGAAGAATCGTGCGGATAACCGTTTGTTGATTGGGGAGTCTGGAGCTATCCAAGCTCTGATTCCGCTTCTTCGTTGCAACGATCCGTTGACGCAGGAGCATGGCGTTACAGCTCTGTTGAACCTCTCTCTTCACGATCAGAACAAATCTGTTATCGTTGCGGGAGGAGCTATCAAGCCGTTGGTGTGGGTGCTTAAGACGGGGACGGAGACTTCAAAGCAGAACGCCGCGTGCGCATTGCTCAGCTTGGCCCTCGTGGAGGAGAACAAGAACTCGATCGGAGTGTGCGGTTCGATTCCGCCGCTTGTTTCTCTTATATTGAATGGATCTTGCAGGGGGAAGAAGGACGCGCTCACGACGCTTTACAAGCTTTGCACGCTTCAGCAGAATAAAGAGAGAGCGGTTGCAGCTGGAGCGGTGAAGCCGTTGGTGGAGCTTGTGGGGGAGGAAGGGACGGGAATGGCGGAGAAGGCGATGGTGGTTCTGAGCAGCTTGGCGGGGATTGAGGAAGGTAAAGAAGCTATTGTTGAGGAAGGAGGGATCGCGGCGCTCGTGGAGGCTATTGAGGATGGATCGGTGAAAGGGAAAGAGTTTGCGGTGTTGACGTTGTTGCAGCTTTGTGGTGATAGTGTCAGGAACCGTGGGTTGCTTGTGAGGGAAGGTGCGATTCCTCCGCTTGTGGGTCTCTCCCAGAGCGGCAGCGTTAGCGTTAGAGCTAAACGCAAGGTAAGAACTTTACCTATCTTTTTTTGACTAGCTTTATAACAGCTTGAGCTTTTGATGAATTGTCATTGTTTTCTGTTCTGCAGGCAGAAAGACTTCTGGGTTATCTTAGGGAGTCAAGGAAGGAGGGAAGTTCATCAAGCCCTTGAACTGCATTTGCATGGTTCCTTTGAATGCAACCATGTAAACAGAGGTTTTCATCAGTCTAGTAGTATGTATATACTTGAGTGTATTTATTGTGGTTTTGTATAGCATTTTGTTTCGACTGTAAAAAGAGAGGATCAAAGGAGTCCAAGAAAACGTGACTGACTTTGATCTTTCTTTGTATTCATGATGTTAAGCTAGTTCTTAAGGGTTTTAAAGGAGTGTTATTTGGATTACTAGTCTAGCACTTGGGTGTGAGGGGTGGAATACGCTGGTTTTCAAGGCAAATAGCTTGTAGCGTCGGCAAATGCTTGTTCAATGAAGAGCAATGCAATTTTAATACATATTTCTTGGTCAATGACGGTGTGTATGTGGGAGAGACGGTGGATCTGGTGGATGGTTTGTGTGTCACCTTATCTGGTACCACTGATAATTCCTACAATGGTAATGGTTAGCGTTGAAACAGTAGTTTGTCCCACCTCATCGACAATGATGCTTATGCTTGCCCCGGAAGTTAACTTTTTCACTTTTATTGTTACCTTTGATACTTTAGGTACACAAAGTTGGCTGCTTTATTTATAGAAGAACTAGGGGGATTTCTCGCGGCATATTGTTTTATTATTGTTAAGAGTATGATATTTTGGATAATGTAATTTTGTTGTCGGTTTTATTTGTTAAGAGCATTACTTGATATTTTTAGTGTGTTTTATAGTAGTAGGTGATATATTAATATATTTTGTGTTTGTTTTTTTTGAATAATTTGTTTTTGTGTGTATAGTACTTGTTAGTAGTGAAGTGAGCCTCTAACGTAAAAGAATATTTAATTTCAATAACTTTGTATCTACGCATTTGTTGATTCTAAGATTAACGGTTTCAGCATCAAAATTGTATTTTATTTTTTTTTAATTATAACTGTGTTTTTTGCCATATCCCCATATTTTGACCTTGAGCTGTCACCGTCTATGTATTTCGTTAACTTTCTGGTGTGCGATACTTCTCACCATCACCGGAAAAAAGATTCACCTCTTTCTCTTGTTCTTCCTTGTCTTCTTCACCTGTGAGATTATATGGTATTTGTTGTAGATCAGGTTTATGAGTTTTCAGTTGTTCGGTTGATTCTCACGGCATTGCAGGCTGTTCCAATTAATAATGACAGGTACTCTTTTTCCTTAGATTTCAGCTGATGTTTGGAACTGTGCTTCTTTGGTTGGGCCAGAGTTTAGTCGTCTTTGATGTTGTATTCATCGTTGTTGGCTTACCGTCAATAGTGTCTCTGTTCGTATTGGTTTTCAAGATCTATTTTTGGTATTCTGATTTATATGCTTTCTTTTATAGCTCGAGGACGGTTCCATAGTTTGTTGATTTCGTTTCGTCTCCCTTTCCCTCTCTATTCTCGCATCTCTTTGCAGCTTTCATCGCATCTATGGTGGCTCTCCCTTTCACCGTGTTTGTCACTTCAGGTTTGGATAATGTTTTTGTTCGTGTATGCTATGTGGGCTTGGAAGGTTATTTCTGGTCTCAAGTTTAGTCCCTGATTTCTCAGTGTTTGTCTTTCATTCTCCATTTCTCAAGTTGTTTCTTTTCTTTCTATATTTTTCTTGGTATAGGTGTGTGGAGTTAGTCTCTTGGAGCTTTGGTCCCTTCTATCCAGTGCTTTGTGGTTTTGCACTTGCATGGTCGTCTTGTATGTTCTTGTTTAGTTTGTGAGGTGTTTCTTACCTTTTAGCTACTGGTTGTGATTTCGGTGCTTTAGGCATATATATTCTTGCTTCTGGCTTTGGCATTTCGATTATTATTCTTCCTTTGGTCCGCTTTCTTGGTTATTTGCGTTGCTCTAGTTTCTTATTCTTAATTTGATTATCTTAAGATATTAATAGTGAAATAAATAATAAAAATTGGCAAAAATAATAAAATGATGAAAGTTTATGCTATTTTTATTTGTGAATAAATTAAATATTTAAAATATATTTATATTCTTTTATTTATTTCTTGAATTTTAGGGACCAATAAATATGAGAAAGATTAGGTAGTACATAATTGGAAATTGATGGAGCAAATTGCAATAATTTAAATGAAGAAGGATTTAAAATTATAAAACAAACATGATGACACATGTCAACAAACCTCCCTTCCACATGTCATAAGAAGAGAAAAAACCAACTTTATATGTATAGATATGCTTTTGCAAACCACTTTTGGTAAATGACGTTAATTGAGGTCAAATTACAGAGAATCTGATCTATTAAAACGAGAGTACAAATTTAAATTATTTTTTAGTTTGTACAAATTTAAATTATCTCTTAGTTTTGCAAGTTATTTACACTAAAATGCCACTGAGATTATAAATAATATTTTCTTAAATTAATGGTGTCTTTTTCCGATTAATAAATGCATTTTTCTAATTTTAATTTAACAAGAAAAATGGCAACAATGACGGTAATATTATGGCATCAATTAACTATAACCTCGAGTTTTTTTTTAATATAACCTATAAAAAATATATTTGTTCTTCTTCACCTATACCTAATCCACTTGTATACAAAGCAATGGAAAATTACCATTAGTTTTTCTTTTAATAATATAGATAAACAAACATGACAGATTAAGAAAAAAAAAGAAAAAAAAATGAAGGTTTACGTTTTTTTTTATTTAACTAAAATTCAAACCAATTATTGAATTACTATATTCTTAAGTTTGTATTAATTTCGTTAGTATTGACCAAAAATCAATTTACTATTTACTAAATTACCTACCTTTTTTAAATAAACAAAATTATTTGTTTTATTATTATATTTTGTTATTATTATCCCCAAAAATCAATTTACTTATTTGTTTTGTTATTATTAGCCCCAATTTGACTGTTCTACTTTTGTTAAAAAAAAAAATTCAAAGTCAAAACAATAATATCTTTCTAAGTCTATTCATACGTAATCAATAAAAAATATTTGATATCGCTATAAGATATAGAAACTGAATCACCTAATTTGTTTGAACGAAATAATGACCAACTGACCATCCTACCTCCTCTACGTTCTTGAAGATAATTTTATCGGGGAATGAGAATACTTTAAGTATTCCATTAATTATGTATCAACGCTCAAACAAAAATACTCTTTCTCCCTGGACTTGCTCTCCAATCTACAATAATTATAGGAATTAAATGTAAATAAAAATCCGATTTTTTTTGCCCAATTACACCAAATAATTATTTCACCAAATATCTATATCAAATATTGTGAATCATTAGAATCCAAACTATTGCCTAAATTTTTTCTGACCGTAGTATTTTATACACCCAATATATTGTGCAATTTAATTCACGTGGTTAGCAGATATTCTCTTGTTCAAGGGTTTTAGTGTGTCATTATATATAGTTTCATTTCCAAACGCCTTTCAATATCACCTTCTATCACAAAGACAAACCACCATGTCAACAAACAAAAGTTTTACGTTGCTTCACAAGGTTAAACCTTACAAAAACAGATGGTGTGTGCAAGTTAAACTCATTCACTCACCGAAACAAAACCCCTATATCCCTGACGAGACACTTGAAATAGTCTTCATGAAACAATAAGTTCTACGGCCGTTTAATTTTTGTATGCTTTTCATAATTATGGTATCTAATACGCCTTCAAATATTTTCAGGATGGTAAAATACATGCATCATGCACAAAAACTCACATGTTTTGGACACAACGTAACCTTCCTATTGGAGAGTGGCTGGAAAAAGTAAAGCCCAATATTGAATTTATAATAATCAGTGATTAGATGATTAACGGATTTCATGGTTGTTTCGTATATTGATTAACATCGACTTCATCGAAGAAGATAAAGAGATAGCAAAGGGGATTCACCGACATATAAAAAAAGAAAACAGAGATAGAAGTGGTTGCTAGCACGTTGCCAAGACACATTTTGTTATTAGCTTTTCCGGAAAAAATAGTTATAGATGGGCTTTGAACTAATGTGCCATTAACAATTATTGGTTTTACAAAATTGTTAAATAGAATATACAGAAACTAAAGTCCATTATTAATGTCTTTATCAGATAAATTAAATTGAGTTTTTCGTTTTATTTTCTTTAAATTTTAAAATTTAATTGGTTATATGTTACAAATTTGAAATAAGTTGAACAATTAATTTATTTTTATACAAATTTTATAACTAATGTATCATTTTTAATAGCATACTAACTCATTCTTGTCTCTTTTTCGTACTTTTGATTCACAAAAAATATTTTCTATATATATTACACATAAGTCTAATTAAATAAATGTTGGATTTATTTATATAATATCTAATATTGGTGATACAATTTACGGTAAAACAAGAAAAAAATATTTTATGTAATCTTTTAAAATTGTTATTTTTCATCATGTTATATTACAACAACAAACTATGTGATAAGAATATAACATTTAGTAGAAACACAAATAAATTATTAAAAATAAATATCCGCGCGAAGGTCTAGTTTTGTATTAAATCACGTATTCTTTTGAGGTTTTAAAGAGTTCTTGATACAGTGTATTCCTTGAGACTCATACAAAAGAAATTGGAATTGGTCGTAGTAATAATAAGAAAAGAGAAAAAATTTAAGACTTCATCTTAAGCCGTATCAGCACCTTTGGCCTTGTTCCTCCGCCGTAAGAGACTAGGTTTGTAGCCAGCCTCGAGCAACTTCTCGACCTCCTCAAACTGAAGTCCTTTGGTCTCAGGCACGAGCAGCCAAATGAAGAAGAGTCCAACCGTTGAGAAGCCAGCAAAGAGAAGGAAAGTCCCAGAGGAGCCGAGCGCATGTGTGAGTGAGAGAAAGCTCTCGCTCACAATCAGATTAGAGACCCAATTCGAGACGGCAGCTATTCCTCCTCCAAGACCTCTATATCTAAGCGGATAGATCTCAGAGTTGACAATCCATGGGACAGTCCCCATACCTGGTGCGTACACTACAATGTAAAGCCCCAAAAACACTATTGCCAAGAATCCAAACTTGCTAGGACACCCATCTTTGAAGTACGTTCTTCCCTTTGAGTGACACGTCGCCTTCATGTCGTCTGATAACACCACGCATGCTCCTGGCGCATACGGCTGTACTCCGCTGGCGCAGAACCCACATTCGGACCTGAGACACTTCATGCAGTTCCAACCCGAGGGAGGAGCGTTTGGGGTCGCGAGCGGCGCAAACGCTGGACAAGTAGCGTTTGGAGAAAACGTGGTTGACTCCAATGCATCGATCTTGGGCGCATGAATGGCCGCTTGTGAGAACACCGTGGCCAAGATAATAAGACACGATATGATCCCAAACATAGAGATGATCATCAGCTTCCTTCTCCCGTACCGATCCACAAACATCATGCTCACAATCGAACCAATCGCGTTAAGACCAGAAGTTATAAGAGACAAAGCCATGGCTGTACTGTTGGACGCGTAACCAGCGAACTGCACAATGGAGGGACTGTAATACATCACCGTGTTGATCCCCACAAACTGTTGCGCCACCTGGACCGTAACACCAGCCGCGAGTCCACGTCGGACGACAGCGTTCGCAAACGCTCCTTTGAGTTTGGCGCCAAAACTATCTCCGATGATGGCCTCGTCCGCCTCCACAGACTCTCTCAACGCCTCCATCTCCGCCTCCACCTCCTCCGCCGGGTATATTCTCTCGAGAATCGCTCTCGACTCCGCAACTCTGTCTTTTCTGTATAGCCACCGTGGAGACTCCGGCAGTGACAGCATCAACACAAACTGAACTATCGCCGGAACTCCCGCAACTCCCAACATCCACCTCCATGTTCCCGGAGTCTGTTAAATCATAACATTTTCAAATCAAAACCAGAGTGAAAATGAAAATATCAAATGTATTCATAAACTTAAATCAAATAAAGTTTGTTACATTAGTTTATATAGTTACACTTTACGATAACCGGAAGTAATTTAAATAAACCGGAAACTGATAAACCAATAGCCAATGAACTAAACCATGCATAATAAGTTTGAAGCTTTTAGAGCAACTCCAATGGTTAGAGCCTATTATGGGCTCTAATGAATAATTTAATAATTAATTGTGTGATTTGAAAAGTTTAGAACCTTTGTTAGTGTAATTAATTTTCTCATGGTCCAATGGGAGAACCTCTTAGAGGTTCTTAAATTTTTTTTTTTTCTAAAGGGTGAAAACATATCATATAAGAAGATGATTCAGTTCAAAAGGCTATTCAGTTATGTATGAAGAGACACGCAGACAAGAGACACGCAGACAAGAGACAGACAGACAAACCTTGTTGCCGGTTGAAGAGCTTCAAAGCTGGAAACACGTCTCAGAATTGCTAAGACAAGAGAAAAAGGAACAAGAATGAGAGGGCTTTTGAATATGTATACTAATAAGAGAAGAAAACATATACATTATGTTGTAAGATCTTTGTTACTTGTTTTTTACCTGTGTCTTTCCTTTGAGAGGAAACATCTCTTAGTCTTATGGCAGTAAAAATGTCAGGTGTAAATACATAAACACAGCAGTTAATACGGTCACTGACCTGAGTTTCCAAGATTAAAGAAAAACATTAGAATCAAATCTTGGAGATGATAAAAATCTGAGTCATCTCAGTGATATGTACATACAAAAGTTTCGGGTTTCTCGGTGTAATGAAGCAGCTCATTAGTAACTGGATCTGCCACCAGTTCTCCAAATTGGCTTGCTGATTCAGGAGAGACCTGAAAAATCAAAACACAGAAAGCAAACTTTGATTAAACAAAAACACAAGAAACAAAAGCAAGATTAATCTTATGCTCAATGGCAGACCTTGATCACAAGAAGAGTTCCAATTCCACCATATTTCCTATGAGCTTCTGTGTAGTAAAAGCATCAAAGAGTAAGAATGATCTTCAAAACCAAGAGAATCTGTAGAAACCCAGAAACAAAGATCAGAGGCTGCACAAATGAGCCACACTGATACTTGAAAAAGGAGGGGAGAGAGTTTATCAAAAACAAACCAATGTTGGATTTCAATAGCCAGATAAGGTAACAATGACCAATTCAAGAGACATAGATATATATACCTCAACGATGACCCTCTCGGATTCGAGCAAGCAACTCAAATTAGCGAAAGATGTTGAACTTGAACCTGAAGCTGTGTGCTGCGACTTAATCAAAATCCAAATAGAAAATACATAAACACAGCAGTTAATACGGTCACTGACCTGAGTTTCCAAGATTAAAGAAAAACATTAGAATCAAATCTTGGAGATGATAAAAATCTGAGTCATCTCAGTGATATGTACATACAAAAGTTTCGGGTTTCTCGGTGTAATGAAGCAGCTCATTAGTAACTGGATCTGCCACCAGTTCTCCAAATTGGCTTTGCTGATTCAGGAGAGACCTGAAAAATCAAAACACAGAAAGCAAACTTTGATTAAACAAAAACACAAGAAACAAAAGCAAGATTAATCTTATGCTCAATGGCAGACCTTGATCACAAGAAGAGTTCCAATTCCACCATATTTCCTATGAGCTTCTGTGTAGTAAAAGCATCAAAGAGTAAGAATGATCTTCAAAACCAAGAGAATCTGTAGAAACCCAGAAACAAAGATCAGAGGCTGCACAAATGAGCCACACTGATACTTGAAAAAGGAGGGGAGAGAGTTTATCAAAAACAAACCAATGTTGGATTTCAATAGCCAGATAAGGTAACAATGACCAATTCAAGAGACATAGATATATATACCTCAACGATGACCCTCTCGGATTCGAGCAAGCAACTCAAATTAGCGAAAGATGTTGAACTTGAACCTGAAGCTGTGTGCTGCGACTTAATCAGATCCAAATAGAAAAAAAAACATTAGAATTTGAGCAATTAATTCCCAAAATATGAACTTTTCAAAAATTCCCAGAAACACGAAATTCACGTGATGTATGTCTAATTGTGGGTGAAAGGAGAAAGCTTTTGAAACCCAAGAATCGATAGAGAATTGAAAATAGGGGGATTACATTGAGTTTGTTCCATTCAAGCGTGTCCCAACTGCCGCTACCTTCTGTTCTCTCTGAATCTGATTAATAACGCAGCGGCCTTTGTCTCCCTGACGGTGGTCTCGGTGGCGTCATGAGAACGAGATGAAGGAGAAGAGACGGTGACGGAGCTTTCACCTTCCGATCAACGACGGATTTGTCTATTGTTGTCACGCTGGAAACCTCGAGAAAGAAGAGAGAGACAAAAAATGCATTATCCAATATCAATGAGACACGTAACGGGTTCTAACCATCTCTGTAAATGCCATATTTAGAACCGGTTCTGGGTTTTTATTTCTTTTTTGATTTATTTTTTTTAGAACCCCTTTTTAAAACATCTGATGGATGGAGGTGGTCTTATGTTTACTTACCTGAACAAAGGCGAGATTGATGAGGTAAGAGAAGAACTGTCCACCGGTGATGAGAAGACCGTTGGTACTCACAAGCGCTCCTCTAATCCTCGCCGGAGAAGCTTCCGATATGTAAAGCGGCGACGTCATCGACGCCATACCAACGCCGAACCCGACGAAGATTCTCCCGACGATGATTACCCAAGGAGCCGGAGCAAACGCCATGACGATGGCGCCGATCAGGAAAAGCACGTCGGCGATCAAGATCGACATCCTCCTGCCGAACCTATCGTTGATCCAGCCTCCGACGGCTGCTCCGACGATGGCTCCGGCCACCGCCATGCTGACGATCGTCGACTGAAGCCATGTTTTCTTGTCGACTTCGTCGAAATCCTCTTTGATGAAGAGAAGAGCGCCGGAGATGACGCCGGTGTCGTAGCCGAAGAGAAGACCTCCGATTCCGGCGGAGAAGGCGAGACGCATGATGTAAGGCGTCTTCCATGTTGTTCTCCAGCACTCTGTGAACTCTGTTTTGTCTGCTTTGGCTATTCCTCCTTCCACCATCTTTGTCTGAAACTCTGCTTTATCTCAATGTAATGAAAAAGCGATTCTCTTATGCCTGCGACCAATACTAGAGATGTTAATAATATAGAGAGATATAGACGAATATCGAATCTTGAATTTTCCATACATTAAAGCTTTTGAGATTTTTATTTTGTTCCTTTCCCATTCAAATATATTATAAGATCAGGACAATATATAATCAAAATCGTCAAGCGAAAATCATCCTTTGAAGTTTGAACAAATTGTCGAGTCGCACTAGAGAGTTACAGAAAAGAATAATGTTACTGTTGTTGTGTAAGACGAGAGGATAGATAGAAGATGAGATGAATTGGATAAGATTCTATTAAGTGGGACCCACATAGACTAATCCCCTTTGACTATGTATCTCGTGTAATAAATTTTGGGACAGTTGGGTCCGAATTTCACGAGATTCTTGACAAAAATGAAAAAGGTGCAATCTTTAAAACGTTTATTATCGTTACATTTTCTGGAAATGTTAATATTTTGTTGTGTGTTTAAACAAAAAAAAGAAAAAAAAGTTAATATTTTGTTGACCCTGCTAGAAAGTTATCAACTCAATTTATTTTGGCAGTGGATTGATTATTGGATCACATGATTTCTTTCTGTTTCAAGAGATTAGCACAAGATATTTTTCTGAATAAACTTCTCAGTTAGTTACTTATTGTATAATTAGTAAAAAAAGTTATTTTTTCAACTTACATCAGCCAGATGATTTACAAAGCAGCGGAAATTTACCTGGTCAATATAACAGTGAGTCTTCGAAATCTCAGTCGTTGTTTTAATACAAAAAACTCCTGAAAGATGGTGAGTGTTCGAACAAAATAATTAATGCTCAAGTCTTGAGGTATATATAGAGAAGACACTAAGGTTGAAAATGCTAAATTTAGAGATAGAAAGAGACAGTTTATGGTAAACAAGTGGTCAATTATCCAGTCAATAAGGATTAACTTTAGCTGCACATGTGGGATAAGAACAATTCACTGAAAATGGTCATGTTTGTGGTTGTGTTTTCTTCTCAATTTCCCTTGGTTAAATTAACTGTTTTTCGTCAAGCTGTCTAGTGTTAGTTAGAAACTGTAATAGTTTGACCTGCCTATTATTGGCACATTAACAACACAAGTCAATTCTTAAAAATTCAAGTTGAAGGAAAAAAAAAACGAATGTCTTCGCACGAGGAGCCAATGACATGAGACATCATTAGTTAGACGCTGAATTTCAATTATCCAGAAAGTATCATTTGAGTTCACTGCTGCTAAATTAGCCTTCACTATTACAATAATACGCGTTCATCATCTTGGTAATAAGAACTATACTAAGTTACTAACCTTCACTATTTATATCTTTATATTGTTTGGTTCAAACCCCACAGAACAACAATACTTTTAGTTCCAAAGCACTATTTACTTGCTTATAATAAAAGGTGGAAAAATGGATATATTGTCAAGAGTGGGATTTGAACCCACGCCCTTTCGGACCCGCACCTGAAGCGGGCGCCTTAGACCAACTCGGCCATCTTGACATTTGTTAATTTGTGCCAAGACCTTTATATTGATTTCAATAGAACTTAAAACATAGAATACAATGTGAAAGTGATTCACGTTGCTCTGTTGCGACAAGATATGTAGTGAAGTAGTGATCTGATTATTTGCATAAAACAAAACATAATCAAAGAGAAGACTTGTCTTGAACTTAATCGTTGAACTACAGGTTTGCTTTTCTTGCATAGATGGGCATCCCATGGTTAGTTGACTCATCAGGAATTTGACTGTAGTTATCTCTTACGAGGGTCGTAAAGTCTGAAGCTTTCAATTAAGAGATCAAAGTTTGTACACCTGTAACACGTTCTAGCTTTCAGGTGGAGCATCAGCTAAAGAAAGGAACATCACTTGGATAACACATTACAGGGTATGTGTAATGTGTTACAAGGAGTTTGAAAGAAGCTGTAAGGCTATTACGGTGCAGCGGGTTACAGGTGGAGTGGAGGCGGTGGAGCACACAACTATGCTGTCGCAGGAATGCATGCAAGGGAAGTATCACATATTTACAAGAAAAACGGATACAACCTGATAGAGAGCGGAAGCTATGAATTCAAGTTCAAGGGTTTTTATCTTAAATCCGGTAACGTGTTCTTGAAGTCTTAACGAAAACAAGAACGAATTGTGCGAATACACTTCGCAGTGATTTGTTAAAAGCTCTTTAAAACTCAAATCTGTAAATCTTATTAATCAAAAGTAGTCTGTGCTTACATAAAACCAAAGCCTCTATTTATACTACTCGAATAAAGCTAGTCCTAGATTGAAAAGGAAAGTTAACAATTAACTAGTTCTAATAGGAAAAGGAAAACCTAATAACTTAAGACGCAAGTAAAGCCTGAAACAAGAAAACCCATAACAGTGGCGGTGAAGGTGATGATACTGATACGCTGCATCACAAGCTCAAACGGTTCTTTTACGATTACAGTCTCCCAATGAGTTTTTCATGGTCAAGTTGTTGTTGATACTTTTAAACCTTATCAAACTCAAATGATCAGTTTTCCACGTGGTTACGTGGACTCCTCAATGATGTCTGGATAGGTCACTTGCCAAGAAATATCAATGTTGATCTAGAAACATGTGATTTGATACCAATTAAGGTCTCTTTTCAAATCAAAAAAAAATTGTTCAAGAACAAATTAAGAACACATTAGAACACGCTTTTCTTTTGGGTAGTTATGACTACCTCTTTTTGTTGTTTGCATTGATTTAAATAGATAAAAGTTACAAGAAGCAATTGTGGTATCATGATCCCTATATAACGATGAAATGGGAAAAGTGGGATGATTAAGTTCCTAAACATTAGGAAGAATCAGTCTCCATTATTAACAACTAAACTCATTAAAATAAATAATTAAAAGAACAATGAAACACTGCAAACCAGGTCCGGTTCGTTGACCAACGCGATTACTATCTCATCAGTCTGGATATGAGTTTCATGCATGGACAAGTTTCAGATGGAAAATTATTCTGGGATGTTGACTTCTATCCGGATGAAGTATCACTTGTTTTCCTGTTTGATAAATTGGTTTGTCACCTTGTCGTGATTCTTTTTTGGTCTAAAAACTTGAAGTTAGCTGACAGAATTGTAATACCAGTCTGTCTACATAGAATCCTGTGATGATGGAGAAATTCAAGTCATAGTCTGCCGTCGTTCAGACACAAGTTCTGGTTTGGATGGATAAGAATTTATTGGTTATAGTTTATGGGTTTAGCAGAAGAATGTGAATTTGATTTTGGAAAATTCCATAGGTCTTAAGAGAACCGTTATAGCTCCATAAATAATATCAATATATATAAGGGGAATAAAGGGAGATGACTCAGTGGTGGCTAGTGATATTAGGTTCGATTCTGCCAGCAAGTTACTTCAGCTGAACTCAGAAGAGGGAGCATTATATCCTCATAGTCATCTCCACAACCCAAACTAATCAAGCATTAAAAAAAAAAGGTTTAAAAATCAAAGCGGTAGGTGATTGGTAAAAAAACTCAAATTCAAAAGCTTATCCAATAAAGAGAAGAAGGCTCAGTTCAGCGGGAGTATCGACACAGAAACGAATCTCGGTAAGAAACGCCTAATTCCGGTCTGTTGAGCTTGAATATTTCCGAGTCATCACTGCCTTTTTCTCAAGCAAATTGGTTTCATTATCCATAAAAAGTTTCAAAGTCTAAACATTTACAATGACAAATGTTCAAATCAACAGATGAAAAACGTTAAGCAAATATCTACAAAAGAGAGGCTCAGAAGAAATATGGTAAGAGAAATTCTCAGCACTAAAAATCATCAGAGTGGTGCATGACTATCTCGATTTACTCATCACTGCCTAACAAATCTTTTATTTTAAAAAAAAAAATACAAAGAGAAAAGGAATGAATATAGATAGGGTCCATGGATAAACAGTTGAAAGAAAGATGATGCGAAATTTGTATTCTGCGTAGCTTTATTTATATGGATGACGGCGGAAGCCCTAAGTCCAGATAATCCGAATATGCCCCTAGACTCTACCTATCCCAAAACAAGGAATGGGCCCCATTCAAAATGCAGCAAATAAATGGGTAAAAATATAAGTTGCTTTCATTGAGAGTTGAACTCAAGACCTCCCGCTTACTAAACGGGTGCTCTAACCAACTGAGCTATGAAAGCTTGACGTTTGTGTCTTTTAAAGACCCTTAACATTTCTTTGAATCTATAGTGGCCATTATGTTCAGTGAGAACATGACTTGGTGCAACAAGCCATAACTTTGATTTCCACATATGCTCTTCGTTCCCTTGTTTCATTTGAATTTAGAACTGTTAGATTTATGAATGTCAGTCCTAACATTTGTTGTGCTTTGTTCTAAACAAATCTCAGTCAGAAATTGAACATTCATGTATTATGTATAGTAACCTTTTTATGATGATCGATCTTGTTTCAGCTCTAATTATTTCAGAGACATACCTTGCTTTATGTAAGGATTAATAGCATAGCTAGTGAACAATCATATCTATCTTGAAGCCTTGGGGGAAGACAGATTGCTGTTCTGGAAGATATTAACCATCGGATTCATTTGATGATGTATCTCTCAAATTTGAAAACTTATATATCAATTCACATGCAGATACATATAAACAACCAAATCAAAAATTGTTTTTACTTACTAGCAGTGGGTTTTTTTTTTTTGGTCGAGTCCATTGTGATATATTAGTGGTACTTGTTTTGTTGCAAAATTCAACACTGAAATAAGCTTTGAAATTGCGTTACGAAATTTCTCTTTTTGCGTTAACAATCAAAATGATGTATGTTTGGATAGGAAACGGCTACGACGAAAAACAAGATTTTTGTATAGAATGTAATGTATTCCCACTTGTGTACTGTAAAACAAAATTGGTGAGCTTAAAAAAATGTCTCCAAAACATAATGTGTTCATGACTTTTACAAACACGCTAACATATATCATATGAGGCTCGGCGTTCAAGTTTGTGAACTCTACTGAAGCTGGAGTCCTGTTGACACACAGAAGAAGAAAAGCAGATAAGTAAGTTATATAGAATGAAGATTTTTTTAAGAGAGCTAAATGTTACATGAGAGAAACAAAAGGTCACAATGTGTTAATCATCAATCTCAACCTTTCTTAAATAATTTGCAGGTTATATATAACGAACCTTATGTTGGTGAATGTTGTGACGACAACAACCCCTCCTGCTGTCCCTTTGATCTCACCAGTCGTTTCACTCGACTCAGACGTAGCCCACTTGACATTGCACCTGTTCATTTCACCAAATCACACACATCTAATCAAAACCTCTCTTTAAGTATATGTGAGTTAGCAATAGCTTAATTAATTACGTCTTGTCATTGCGTTAGTTCCTCCACTATTACTGCTGCTTGCTTCTGCACCATTAGTACTCCACTTTCTCAGTGTCCTTGCCAGATGCTTCACACGGCTAAGCCGTATCGTCCCCACCAGTTTACCGAACTCCTCCACTGTTATTCCCACACCTACATTAACCACGTACAAATGATTACATTCTTTATATCCTTTAGTTGAATGCTGTTTGTGAGAGCCTCACTCTGATCAGAATCAACCAACGGGACAGTACTGCTATCTCCGGAGTGTGGAGGTGATGTCACTGCTAACTGGCTCCCTTCTCCGGTGAGTTCTTGGATCTGAGAGCCGATGCGGCTCACCTCAGCTCTCTGCCTTCGTAGCTGATAATTCTTGCGGCGCCGAGCTAAATGCCTTTCCCTCTCATCTTGGCTCATAGACTGTCTCCTCTCTCTATCCCTTAGACGCCGCCTCTCCATCTCCTTCTCCTTCCTGCTTTTCCTCGATCCATCCCTCTCTTCCTCCATTCTATTATCACTCGCAGCTGCTCACAATTCAACGGATCCAACATTACATTTGCATGTGAAACCCTAAGCTATCACTACTTGGCGAACACGTTACGTAACAGACGAGACGTGATTTCGCGAAATCAAGAAACGAATCTTATTAACCAAAGACTATCAAAAAACACATGTACACGGAAAGCATACGACGCAGGCACTCGGAGAGTGGATCAGAGAACTACACAAAGGGGTGAGTGATTCCGATATTGAAAATAGGAAACGAAAAAAACGAAGGGACAATGATTCTCTACAACTGACCTGAACATACGACGGCGATCAAGGGAATGAAGAGGAGGAGGAGGATTCGACGAACGTTTCTTTCTCCCCTACAAAATACCTTTCCATATCACTTCTTTATTTGCTTATTCCTTTATATAGCCTATATCGGCATTCCATTTATTTACTTGTTTGATTTTTTTTTTTAACTTTTTTTACAATAAAGTGGGTTTTCTCTTAATAAGAGCATTTTACTTTTAATGAAAAAATATATATTTGTGTGTTTAAGTATATTCTTAAAGATGAAAAATTACAATATTTATTTTTATTTTGTAAGTAAATTACCGTCGGCAAATGTGTTGATAATGTAGGCTACCAATAGATAGTAAGTACACTACAACCGAACTCATTCATATCCAAGAGGAAAGGTAGTGGGATTCGATTCCCAAGGAGATAGTGATAGCATTATTCTCCGTAATATAAGGTCAATAAGGACTAATAATACACCACGAAATGAATCATAAATTCATCAGACCTCGAAAACTTATCTGCATTGTAACCAATCAACTGTACAAAACGATGGTGAAGATGTGGCCATTAGACTCTAGTGAAGAGCAATATGAAAAGATAAGATAAAGGGCAGGCCTTATAGAGTATTTGGTCTTTTCTGATTTATATAATCGGGTTTGAATTTCACTGATTTTCATTAATGAATTTTTAGATATTTTAATTTAAATTAATTGATTTCATATTAGTATACAGTTAATATTGGACATAGGCTTTATGACCATCACCTTTTTCATTTTAACAACTTGGAGCATAATGTCGTGTACTAAGACTGCAATGTACTTTGATTTCACTTATGCACACCGCAAAACCCGCATTGAAACCCAAAACGATAAACATCCAGAGAAATTGATGTAACTAGTCTAGAAAGTTGAACAAAAGAGACACGAGTCATGACATGAAAGAAGAATCCAAACACTACGAGGTGGAGAGAAGAACTGAAGGAAAAAGAAGGTTCTGCTTATCCATAGAAAGGTCTCGGACACATATCACTCGTTCAATACATCATGTGCACAACAACTAACCAAACCTAAACAAACCAAACCACATATGAAGAATCGCGTCAAGGACTCTTCTTATACTCCAAATACAATGCCAATGCTAATAAAGGAAAACTATCTTTATCACAAACAACTACTAACTACCCCCAATACAGCAAGTGAATTCAAACCTTAATGTCAAACAGAGATGCCGAAAGCTAGCTTACCAACAAACCCCCAAAAAAAAGGATTTCAAATCAAGGCAGGGACTGAATATTTCAAGACTAACTTTCCTAGGCAAAGCTAGATAGATAGTGAGGACCAATACCATGAACCGAGGCAGAATCAGTATGAGAGACTCAAGTGCAGCTGCTCCCTTGTTCATCAGTCCCTCCCTCTGCAAACCAATACTTACACTAAACATGATCCTACCGGATAGTCTAAATCCTCAATGCAACATCACAATCACAGAACAGTTCACACATTTGCGAGAAAGCTCAGTCTTTTTTTATTACCCATAAGTCATCATGACAAACAGAGGCAAACGTATCCTCAAAACAGCAACAATATCAGAGAAAGAAAATCAAAATCCAATTACAAGAAAAAGATTGTTTTTTTTTTTTAAACAAACAGAACAGAGACCCAGGAAAACCCCTAGATTCAATTGAACGAACCACCGCGCTTCTGGTGACTTGCCGCGACCTCGCCTTCGTTAGGGAAAAAGCCCATGAGCCGACCCGCGGAGTTCTGGTAAGCGTACATGAACCCACCCATGAGTCCGATCAGTCCTCCCGTCACCATCGACGGTCCCTTGATCCCTGGCTTGATCCCTTAACACATCGCCGAATCCGAATCACCGATCAGGAGCCCACTCCAACAAGATTGATTAAACCAATGAAATGCAAAGTTTCAAGAGAGAGGTGGACCTGATAGGTAGCCGACGGTGACGGAAACGCCGGTGATGGTGGAGAAACGGAGGTAATCGAGGACGCTGAAGTTTCCGACGACTTTCGTGAATGGAGGGTTCCGATCGACGACAGGGTACTGGGGCTTCTCCAAGGCAGTGATGTCAGTGTTCATCTTCGATCGATCTGCGAATCTCTGCTACCAACTGTGAATCTATCTTCCTCTCTCTCTCTCTCTCTCTCTCTTAGGTTATTCAATTGCAACAGAAGCAGGGGGAGACTCTGTTTCGTTTGGAGGCTCTCTCTGACCCACAAACTTCTTTGTTGGGCTCTTGGATCTCTGGCCCATTTAAGGAAGCTAGCAATCATTAAATAATGCCTACTAAAACCTCAACCACTGATTAGATTCTCTTATGCGGATCAAACGAGTCTCAATTAAGCCTTTTGACTCATTAATATTGGACCAACCATACCAATTCACACATTTGTCAATTGTCACTTAGCCAAGGATAACACTTAACTATAAAAATTTGGAATCATGGTTTTCAAATATAAGATCCCATAACACCAAATTTAGGTGTGTAGTTTATAATCAACAAATAATAATTATGGATTATGTTTGAATATATAATTTTTCTTTCAGAAAATATTTTATTCAAATCTGGTTATGACCGAATGGAACTTCAGTTTCTAGCTGTCTCTCACTATTACTGACAAATATAAGAGTTAAAAGAGTACTGGCCCAAATACATGCAAATAAGTTTGATTGCGATTACAATTTTTTTTTGTCCTGACTTGTATGAGAAATTCTTAGTTTTGAAGAAATAAATATATAAACACATTTTCTTGAGAAAAAATATCAGGGTTTGAACAAGTGCAAGTGAAGACCAACATAAATCGAATTTCAAGTACATGTATGCTTCTTTACGATGTCTTTTTTTTGGCGGGACTTGGAAGTATATATAAGTAGAAGTGTACGAAACATTTGCAAGGACACGAATAAGTAGATTAACTTGACAATTGATGGTACCCATCCCAGAACAAGGATCAATAACTCAATGAGTTCGTAGATCGCAAAGTATCATCGTAATATAAAATATAGCTTCGAAATGATTATTACTATATATGTGATCGCATTTGAAAAATACATATCATTATTACCAGGGATATGTATATTTTATTAATTATAAGTGGATCGTTAATTAATTAATTCAGTTAGTCCGTGGATAGTTAAAAAAGTTTTGTCAACCATCGTTAATTATCATCGTAATATTTTAAAATATAGCTTCGAAATAATTAATACTATATATATGATCGCCGTTGAACCATACATATCATTACCACCTACAAGACTCCTCAAAAGAACATACCAACCAAAAATAAAAGGTTATACGTACATATCAATACTATTAAAAGGGAAGGAGTTTTAATAAATCTACTTATGAAAGTTGTTTGGACTTTTTTGTTACACTTATTTTTTTTTGGTCCTACAATTAATCACTCTAATTATACATAATTAATAACTCTAACTACCTATGAAAAATTGTGATGTTCGTGAGATATTAATTGTGTTACCATAAAAATTAACGAACAATCCTAATTTCGTGGGATCACAATCATTGTGATATGTGTGGGATATTAATATCACTAAGATCACAATCATATTAAAGCTAAAATAATATTCCATATTTTATACATGTACTAATAATATCATTAAACATTGTATCATGACATCTTATATAGTTTCAAATATTTACAAAATTAAATTTGATAAATCGCATATCATATGTTAAAATAAAATTATATTTATATTATGTTAACTTAATTTTTATAGAATGTATTATAATAAAAACAAATTATTAATAAAGTTTAAAAACTATGAGAAATCTTACAAATATGTTCTATTGAATTAGTTAAAAAAATCTATCAAATAAATCTTAAACCATATCAATTTAACAAATGTAAAACTTATAAAATACACACAAAATATAATGAGAAAATAGGTTTGGGTACTCAAGTATTCGGATCGGTTCCTTTCTATCTTGGTTATTT
>NC_027754.1:40110809-40146037 GCF_000695525.1 Brassica oleracea var. oleracea | reverse complement strand
GATTGCAGCGTCTGCGAATGTCCAGAGAATGAGTTCCCTGAACCTTTCAAAAGACCGTATAACATCGCAGGTCTTCCTTCAGATAATCTGATTTGTCAAGAGGGGAAACCCCAAGCTGCTGTGGACCGTACTATAGATAACATAGCGTTCAGAGGTTGGGTGGAGACTAATAATCCATGGACGCATGAGGATGACACAGATAACGGTAATGTAGTTTTAACTAAAACAGTTTGATGCACCAATGTGTTTGAGAACTGATTGGTTATTGACTTATAATGTTCAGGTGAGATGACTTATGTAAATCTTCAGCTAAACCCTGAGAGGTTTACTGGTTACACTGGACCTTCTGCTAGAAGGATTTGGGACTCTATATACTCAGAGAACTGCCCAAAATGTGAATTTCTCCTTCTCTATTCGTTTTTGTTGCATCTGGATGTGTCTTAAATCTTAAAGATCCTAAAAATACTAAAAATCCTAAAGGATAAGAAAATTGGATTTTGAGGCTGCTATAAATATGAGTCTAAGGGTTTGTAAGATTATTCATTCACACAATAATAAAAAACCCTAAACGGGTATTTGCCTCAATATGTTTTGTTCTCTATTGTCTTCTTGATTAATTCATGGCTGTTCACAACATACTGTATGTCTCGATTGGATATGAAAATACTATTTAAAATTCAAACATTATAATAGAGAAAGTTTAAAATCATTTATTCCTAATAAAAAGTTATAAATTTATTCAAATTTTATCAAACGGACAACAAAAAATACCCGCGCTTTTCAAGCGCGGGTCAAAATCTAGTTTATAATTAAAAGACAAAATAGATGAAGGAGCTATTTTATGAGTTCAGAGACGTAGAGACGTATCAACGTCGTCGTATCGATCAACCCCAACCACCTTGTCTTCTTTATTTGGCCACTGATGACAAAGGCTAGGCTTTTCAATGGGATCAGAGGTGGAGTGAGGGCATAAGGAGAGGGAGAGGAGCTTCTGCGACGAGGTTGTTTGACACTTTAGAGGTAGAAACTGGAAGAAACCAAAACTCGAGGGTTCGCTGTAGTATTGTAAGATGTTGGTGTCTTGGTGGTTAGGTTTAGGGTTAAGGAGTTCTCGCTCAGCTCTTAACTCTCGCGCTCTCTGAAGTTGTCTGAATTTTTCTTGAAGCAAGGCGATAGAAGACTGGATTACTATTTGTTCATTTTGGTCTCTTGCCATCGAACTCATGACGTGCAAAGTATAATAACAATAGTAATGATACGAGTCGTGGAGGGTGTGTTGCTATAGGGTTTGGGGCCATGTTACGTGCGTTGTGTCTATTTATATATGGAGGAAAAAGGTAGAAATTTCGTATTATTTAATCTGCATGAGAATATAATAAATAAATAAAAATTATATAGGGTTGATGAGTAGTTCGATGAAATTCCGAAAGGAAGAGAATCAGGAGTAAAGTTGGAAGAGAACAAGAGGAAGAAGGCAAAAAGGACAATCTAAGGATTGTAAAAAGAGAATGTGTTATGTGTGAGTGGAGACTTGCATATTTGAATTTCTTTTTAAAAGCAGCAAAAGTTGGCCAAAATAGAAGATGGTTGGGAGGAAAATGACAAGAAGAATGTTTGAAGGGAAGCACATGGATTGATTTGTTTGGATGATTATTGAGTTTTTCTAAACCTCTTTTTATTATGCGTCCCACTTACCTCCTTCTAAGGGCTCTTTTTCTAAAGGAAACTTAATTATTTTCCCACGAATCTGAATTGTATACGTACTTGTCTTATTAATGCTTGATTGTATACATAATCGTCTTGTTATTGCTTGAATTGAATATCGCATCAAGGGTAACCTTCTTGCTTATTTAATGCAATGAGAATGCATAATCACTAATAATACAGACTAGTTCAAAAAGCTTATATTCAAGAAAACTCAAATGAGATTTTACTATTAATTGGAAGAAAAGCGAATAAGAAAAGGGAGTGACAAAAAGGGTTTAGGAGAGATTTTGGTGTCTTGGGAGATGGTGAAATGGAGCCACTTCTATGTCTCCACATCAAATCTTCTCGGTGGAGTTTAAAGTTATATCAGTGGCATAGAATTTTAATGGGAACACACTTTAAAGAAGAGTGTCAAAAGTTGTTAATGGTTTCTATAAATTAGTTAAACCACTTTTATGTTTTAACTTCTTATGATTTGGCAATTAGGAAAAAGTATATAAAAGGTTGGCCTATATATATTGAAATTAAAGACAAATAAGATCACCCAGAATGAGAGTATTTCAAAAGGTTTATATTCAACATAAAAAGAAGAAAAAAATGGAAAAGAAGGAAACAGAGTGTAGAAATGTTAAAAGAGTCTTTCAAATGAGATATTCAACTTCTTTTTTTTGACAAACCCAGCTACACATATCATAATATAACTGATTTAGAATTTCTTTTTGGTATGATTGAATTTTAATGAAAATATGAGATTATATCAGTGTTGAAAATGCTTTATAATATCAGCATATGATAGGATATGTATTTTAATTGATTGAAAATTGTGGAAAAGAGCACTCGTTTTTACGCAAAAGACATTCTCGATCGATCTTCTCGTTTTATCTCTCGATCGAAATGCTATCAATAATCTCCCTTCCCATGATGAAAAACATACATGCATGTACATTACTATATTTTTCATGTGCGAAGAAAAACGTAAATGTATGGAGCCGTGGCAAACTTATACAGTATCCACCACCTTATAGAGCCGTGGCAAACGTTTGGTTAATTATATTAACTTGGATTATTTGATTTTAACAGTTTCTAACAAAAGAAGCGAGACACTCTAGCTAGAAGATGGAGCGGGGGTTGAAAAGAAAGACGTAGACATGGGGATGTACGCAAAGACTGAAAGCGCACATCAAAAGTGGTCGGAGCAAATGTATTTGTCGGGAAGTAATTGGAATGTAATGGCATGCATACACCAAAGCTGAAGATGCTACGACGTTTAGGATTTGGATTTACATTGTTCCTGCTTCGGTATCTGCGAACTCATCGATAATGCTCTGATGTGATGATAAACCCAATTAGATAGATGGTTAACATAACTATAATTAATTAAGTGGGATCGGATGAGACAAAACATAAAATGTCTTTAGATTAGTTGAGAGACATTAGAGACAACGCGTGCCTACTTCTTCTGCTCCCATTATAACCACTCCAACGTAAAAGGAAATATGTTACAATTAAGTTTTAACATATTTTTACTCTCCATGTTGTACTTTTAGCTCTCGTTTATTTTTACCCTTAGACGACATTATAACTTTGGATACCACCCTTTCTTTTCTTGTCCTTGCCATCAAGGCTAACATTTTTGCTACTTAAATGAGTTATCTCTTATCAACATTTCAATTTATTACTTGGACCGTTCCTCGGGAATAATAGCAAGATTATATAACCCATCATATGAATGAGCAAGTACATGTAAAATATCATGATTAACACAATTTTTTTTTGACGAGGTTAAGTAATCAATGCGTGTACTTCCACAAAACGTATACTAGCAATCATTAAGGCAAAATTACAACAAAATCCAGCTTAATTGAAATCACAGTAACACTCAACACTAAGACATAACATAGTTGCATATTAATCAATATTTCAAGGATTCAACGAGAGATACACACGTCTACACTTCAGATTCAAATATTAAAAAGTTTAGATCTTATTAAGAAAACAATACCAAGTGTTTTAGTAGATTGTCCTATGGGCATCTCCATCTCCAATGGCACACAAAAATTATTTCTATATTTCATTTCAAAATAGAGTAACTCTATTATAGAATAACTCTAATATTACTGACTCAACCATTAGAGCAAATTCAACTCTATGATAGAATTATAGAGAAACATTTAGTATACTATCGGAGATGGTCTAACAATTCCGTCTTTGATGTATATGGACACAACAAATGATTCAAACTGTTTTACCACATGGACTCGTGCTCCACATGTAGTAAATTTGTACTCGCCCAAACGACTCGTCTATTCGTATTGATACAACTCTCATCCCTGTTTTCATATTATCATTTCTATTAAATATCTTCATGTGTCCTCCCATCTTTACATGCTATTTCTCTTGAGAATTATCTTCCTAGATCACTTTGAGAGGTGCATATAACCTTTATAGATTTAATGAAAATCAATCTAGACACATCACTTTTAACTTATCTTTTTTTTTTTTTTTTTTTTTTTTTTTTTTTTTTTTTTTTTTTTTTTTTAACACAAACTTTTAAAATTTAGCTATGAATCTATAATAGTAAGGTTTTAGGACAAATAATGATCTCAAAGTGAGTCTATAATAAAAAGTTTGTTACTTTGGACTTGGCCTCACTTTGAGAGGTGCATAATAGTAAGGCCACGTCCAACGTAACAAACTTTTTATTATAGACTCACTTTGAGATCACTATAATAAAAAAAAATTGAATATTACAAACTTTTTTTTTGAACACAAACTTTTAAAATAAGAAGTTATGTTCAAATAGTTATGAGTCTATAATAGTAAGGCCACGTCCAACGTAAGCCCACTTGTAGTTTAGCTATTGGTCAGTTTTATTCAAAATTTATTGTCTAATCTAATTACATTAAAAAGTATTTATGTTTAATTGTTTAGAACCTTAACATGGGTTTCAACCGTTGAGGTTGCTCTGAAACAACAGTTTGGTTTTAGTATAATGGGCCGATTATCCCCTCATCATCTTAAGCTAGCAGTCCAATGCCTGTTAAGAAGGTTAACTCCTACGTTTTTACACTTTAAGGGCTTGAATTTTGTTTACGTACGAGCATCTCCAAAAGACACTTTATAATTTCAAATATAAAGTTTTTTGCTCTCCAAAAAGAAATTTCAACTTCAAATTTGAAGTTCCATATTTTTATTTGCATTTTGGTTCCTACAATCACACATCACCTTTATGATTCATAAATATTTTCTCGTTTATTATTTTAATCCTTAAAAAAATTATGTCTCATAAATATTTTAAATTTTGTTTACAGATTTTAAATTTTACACATAAAATTAAACAAAACTTTAAAATAAGATTTAAAATATTTTAAACTAGATTTAGACAACAATAATATACAAAAAGAATTCAACAAAATTTTTTTAAAAAATTACCTGAAGACATAACTATTACACAAATTTAAATATTACAACAACACTAATAATCAGGTAAGTTTGATCCGAAACCTTCAAAATTTTCAAATATTGTCCAATTTTTTTTGTGTAACTGAAGATGGTTGTTGTTGTTGTTTTTGATGTCTTTTTCTTACAATTCTTTCTTGTTCATATTTCACGAGTATTAATATCATCGAAAATAAATTAGTTTTTTAGCAATATTTTATGTTTCTCTTTTACTTTCTTGTTTCGATTTAATGTATTTACAAGTATCAATATCATATGATTTCAACAAATTTTAGCTCGTAATTTACAAAGTAAAAATGAGGAAAGCCATTTTTACTTCGAAATGCACTACTAGATCATATATGTATTACGAAAATCATTTTATGGAATAATATGGTATTTTGTTTAAAGTTTAATATTAATTAAGATATTTTTATTTAATTTTTTATATTTTAATAGAATATTTATTAATTAATATTGTTGTAATATGTTTATTTACGTGCTAGTTATTTATAAATTTTTTATGAATTCAGATTAGTTATGACAAATATAAAGACCATATTATAAAATATAAATAGTTTTGAAGTTGAGTTTGAAGTTTTACATTTGAAAAAAAAACACATTTAAACTTCAAATATAGAGTTTGAAATTTCAAAATAGAGTTATTTTGGGAGATAGTCTAGCGTTATTATAATACTTTCTTATTTGAAAAAATCCAACCCATCATCCTCTTCTCAGTTTCAATTCTGTAACCCATATCAGCTCCTCCGCTTGAAATTCTCTACGACGGAGACTGTAAGTTCCGATTTTGTCATCTACCCTCGAAATAAAATCTATATACGGATCGAGTTAGGGTTCCTACATTGTGAATTTGAATATTTTAAGTTTCAATTAGCTGATTGCTGTGTTTGAAGAGAAAAGGGTTAATGGAAGGAGAGAATCCGATAGAAGATCGTGGCTTTTTGGGCGCTCCTGTGACATTCTTCCTCGTCGTTGTCTTCCAGCTGCTATCAAAGTGGCTCGACCAATTGAAGAAGGTAAATAAAATCACAAAACGTTCTGCCGTTTTCACGAGTAAAAAAAAATACATTTTTTAAACTTCTGAAAATTTTAAGCAGAAAGGGTCGAGTAATAATAATACAAAGGAAGCAGAGCTGCGATCCGAAATTAAGCAGCTTTTGAGAGAGGCCACTGCATTGTCTCAGTAAGCTCATCTTTTTATTAGACCCTCTCTCTCTCTCTCTGGTTTGTGTTCATTAAGAGTGATTCACTCTCGCAGGCCAGCCACATTTGCGCAAGCGGCTAAACTTAGGAGGTCGGCAGCTACTAAAGAGAAAGAACTTGCACTATGTGAGTATGCTTTCAGTGTATTTAGCTCTATGATTATTAGTCTGATGGCAGATCATGTACCTACCACAGCATTGCAATCTTGTTGGTCTTGTATAGGTGTGTGTGTGTGTGTGTGTGTATCTGTTAATTTGCTTTGTGAAATTCAGATATGGAGAAGCATAATAAAGATGTAAATCTGTCTTACGATCTGTATGGAAACGTTCTGATTGTTTCAAAGGTAAATCTGAGTTGTGTTTTTGAACCTTTTTTTTTCTTCTTTCGAAAACTCCTTATGTGAGAGATGTTGCTAAGAACTTTGTCTCTAGGTTGTGGTATACCTAATCTTGGTACTTTGGTTCTGGAGGACTCCGATTGCCATGATTGCTAAGCAACTTGTTCAACCCTTTGGTGAGTTTGTTTGTTTGATTTGCCGGTTTGGTAAAACATATATAGGTTCCAAAAACTGAATGTGGTGGTCTTTCTCAGGGAGGTTGTTATCTTGGGGAACAGGAGGTCACTTGGCAGGCCATGTGATGGTAGGTTCTTTCTTCTCTTGCTTCTTAGTTCATTTTGCTTTGAGCTGTTGTTATGAGAATGAGAGTGTTGGTTGGTTGGTTGGTTGTGTGAAAAATACAGGTTGGGATCATACCGTGGCTGATACTCTCAACCAGAGTGAGCAAATATGTGTGCAAGTTCGTGGAGTTCTAAATCACATTCCTCAACAAAGTGAATTTTTATAATGTTCTTCAGTTTAAAGTTGTAGCCTTTTTAGGAGACACTTGTGCCATAATTGTTTATTTTTCCTCATCTAACTTGAGCATTTTTGTACATTATATAGATGATAGATCCTATTCTCCGGTTTATGCTGGATTCTACCAATAACAAATGGCATTGAAGCATATTGAAGGACCAAATATGGGTTTGGTTAATTGGGAGATGTGAAGTGTAATAAATAATAGTAAGTAGAAGAGACAATGGTGTTCATTTAATACTTGTAGGGTGTAGTGTTGTTAGTACAGTATGTGTGTGTGGCCATACAAAGTCCCATCTTAGAAGTTAAACTTCTTTACTTTCTTTTCCACTTTCCTACAAACATTAAAAGGCGAACATAGAGTACTATCATAATCCTTTGATTAAAGATCCTTTGATCAAAAAAAAAAGATCCTAAACTTCATTGTGATATTTCACTTTCGTATTAAATGCATCTTTAAATACGCTTACAAGAGATTTTCCACCACTTGGCAGCTTCTCTAACTATGTTTCTGTGTCCTAATCAAAAAGGGTTCAGACAGTAACTAAACTATTAGCACTACACAATCTTAATTTAGAGACTTGGCAGCTTCTCTAACTATGTTTCTTATTAAGTGGTACGCTGAGGGAGGCAACTATTTTTTAAAGACTGTTCAACCCAACTTGTCTTTTTCTTTCTCTCTGGTCTCCACGGACACTGTTCTGTCAAATGAGTTACTCGGGGGTTGGAAGCAGTCCTGGAAACGTCGCCGTCTCGCACGGAGGCAAGATGAAGCTGATTGATCGGAAACTGAAGCTAACGGAGGTGCTCTTAAGGTGCTCCGCTACTGCTCTCGCTCTCCTCGCGCTTATTCTGATAGTCACAGACACTCAGGTCAAGAAAATCTTTACTATTGAGAAGAGGGCTAAGTACACCGACATGAAGGCACTTGTGTTAGCTCATCAAAACCCTCCCCTTTTTCAGTTTTAGCAACTCAACACCAGTTCACTTTGTAAAGTTTTGAGTCTTTTTTTGTTTCTTCTCGTTGGATGCAGGTTCTTAGTGGTGGCAAATGGGATAACTGCCGCTTATTCCTTGTTGCAGTCAGTTCGTTGCGTGGTGGGTTCGATGAAAGGTAGCGTTCTGCTCAACAAGTCCCTTGCTTGGGCCATTTTCTTAAGCGATCAGGTGAGTTAGTCTAGTCTAGTCTTGTGTTTCTTTCTCTATACATCTTCTTGTTAACCAAAATTAGTGGAGTTGCTGTGAAAGTTTGTGGGTTTGGCTTTGTCGTTATTGATCTCTCATGGTCGGCTTTGGGTCAGATTATAGAAAAGTAGGGTTTGATATGTTGAAAAGTCTTACAAGCATTTAATGGGTTTGGTTGGATATCTGATGGGATGTACTTTTAGGTAGAGAATGTTGCTTGTTTGTTGAATCTAGGAGAAGAGATCTTCTTTTCATTTTCAAGAGTCTAAAACTTGAAGTGTAATGGGTGTTAATAATGAGCAGGCGATGGCTTACATGAGTGTGGCTGCAATAGCAGCATCAGCGGAGTCTGGTTTGATTGGAATAAGAGGCGAGGAAAAGCTGCAGTGGATGAAAGTGTGCAATATGTTTGGCAAGTTCTGCAACCGAGCGGCTGGAGGAACCGCCAGCGCCTTGCTTGCCTCTATAGCTATGGTTTTCGTCTCCTCCATTTCTGCCTTCAGTCTCTTCCGGTTGTACGGTGGTGCCACCCAAAGACAGCCAAACGATGCAGTGAGGAAGTGAAAACAGCTCTTTGGTCTTTAGTAGTATTGAAATGTTATCGTTAAGTGCAGGTCTTTTGTTTCTGTTTCCGTATATGTTAAACTGATGATGTTCTTTGTGATAATATATGTAAAACTGGACCTTAGTGTTCTATTTATCAAAAACAAATCTCAAGATGATATAGAAAGTAACAATTACACACTCCTACTAAAGCCTGAGTTTGTTTTAGTTGGCTAGTAATAGTACAATTGATACAACCCCAATAAACAACACTACCACACTTTTACATATCAATCACTACTGCGAGAGAGAGGCAATGAGCTTCTCCTTCAACTCCTCAGCAGTGCATCCACCCTGAGGCCGGACAGTGAACGTATGAACCACACCCTCCTCCGTCACAGCCACGTTCGTATCATGAGGCGTAACTTCATTCTCCCTGAACATCTGCACCACCTTCGAAACCGGATGAGTCTCCAACGGGCAGCTCACCCTCACCACCGCGTCATCGTGCCTCTGCTGATAATCAACATCCCCCGGAGTGATCTGATTACTCTCCTTCCTCTTCATCACCTGCTTCTCCGTCTCGTACACCCTTATCTTCTTCTGCATATCGGTAATGTACGTGATCGCGTCCGCTAGGAGAGAGGCCTTATCCATCTTGGAGATGTTAGGCACCACGGCGCGCAAAGCGTAGAATCTCTGGTTCAGCTTCTCCCTCCTCTGCCTCTCCGCTTCCACGTGGTTCAAGGCCTCTTCTCTCCCGTTGGCAGGCTTCCTCCCTCTCTTCCTCGGCTTCTGCTCGTCGGTTAAATACAACGCCGCCTCGACTTGATTCGAACCCCCGACCTCGTATGCGTCCAGGGAGAAACCAGAGTCATCCTCCATCTTGGGCGAGAAGTTGATACTCATCGACCGCGGTTTCGACCCGCCGAGGCTCAGCTGTCTACCAAAGATCTTGGGAGCTTGAACAAAGTCAGATCCACCGAACACCGACTTCACCATCTCAACCACGCTCTTATCCTCTGGGATCAACTTCAACGAACCAAGCTCAACAACTCCGCAGTTCACGGGTACAGACAAAACAGTCTTGAAACCAGCGGATCTAGCTAAGAAAGACCTAACCCTGTAGTAACTCAAGCAGCTAGGCAAATCAGCAGCCCAAAGCGGCTTCCCAGAGACATAAGTTCCAGCGGGACCGTACTTAGTCGAATCACACCTAAAGTAAAAATACAAAGAAGCCAAATAAAACATGTCTACATCACTAAGAGCTCCCGACTTCACCAGGCGATGATCTTCATCCGAACCGGTAAAAGACAAGTGGAGCTTGCTAAGCACGCGCCGTTTGGTCTCGTCGTCTTCTTTATCTGATGAGTTTCCCTTTTGGGTGGCACGGTAATGGCCGTCTCCCCAGATCAAGAAGCAGCCGTCGGAGCTGTTCACGTTTGAAGCTAGCCAGAAAACGGCGTAGTCCCAGTCCGAGCCTTCGACGACGTGGCGTAAGCCTTGCTGGAGATTGGGATCAGTCGGCGGCGGCGGCGGCGGCGGGAGTAGCTTGGGGAGGGAAGTGTTTGAAGAGATGAAAAATTCGCAAGCTTCGGTGCCTATGGCGGATTCCACCATCGCTCGGTCTTCTTGATTCTCCCAGAACTTTTGACCAACCATTGATTCTCCTGTAACGTTCATTGAGATCGGCGCTTACAAGGAGATGTGAGGAAGAAGGAGAATCACGTGTTTCTTGTTGAGGGTCCACCGATGTTAGTTGAAGGGGCAAAGGGGTTTTAAAGTTTGTATCTTTAATTTGTTTTTGAGGAGAAAGTATTGACTAGAGAGAAGACAGAACCTGAGCTTTGATTTTATGAGACAATGGGTTGAAGTTGAAACTGAATCGTGTCTGAATTAAAAACATTTCCCCTTTCTAGTTGCAAACGTTATTATTTACCCTTTTTTGACTAACCTACCCCTAGTTACATGTGTGGTATACTGGTATGGTATCTAATCGAGCCATAATAGGTTGGCGGGTTCGGGTAGTTTGGTTTATATGGTTAGAGTTATTTGATTTTTGGTTAGTATGATTGACATAAACCGAGCAAAATTTTAATTCAATTCGTTAATGAAAATTTTACCACATTTAACCAAGTTGTTTTTAATTTTGGATTTAATTTTTGATTAAATATTTCTTTTATTTGTGTTATTTCAGTTTTTTTTTTTTTGTTCATTTTGCCTTTTGGTCAATTTGTATTTTTCTGTTCAAAATTGGACTAGTTCATTTAGTTTGATTTGGAATTTTACTTCTAATTGATATGGTTTGATTAAAAAATATATTTATAAGATATAGAAAATCGAACTAACTGAATGCTGAATTAAACTGATAAGCAAGCTTAGAAAAAAAAAACAAATTTAACTGTGAATCAAACAAAATTTTTATCCATAATTTAATCGAAATCTAGAAATTTCGCTTCAGGAAAATTTCGAACCTAATGCAGGTATTTTGTTTTGTAATGACGTGATTACGTGACCATGGCATGTAATGTAGGTATTTTGTATTGTCGCGGATTCACATATTTTTTGAATTCAATTCACTCAAACTAAAGGGTTGTTCAAAAAAAAAAAAAAATTCACTCAAACTAGAGACTTCATTCATGTACATCAGTTCATAGCAACTACATGCATTCCACTTTTGACGGGAGATGTTGATTTGGAATGTAGGCTATTCCACATGACATAAAAAGCGCTAACGTCGTGTCTACATAATCTAACTCCAGAGTTGACAACAATATAGATGTCATATGGGTCCAAGTTTCTGTTGGAACCTATTGATAAGGTATTCATATGTCAAAAATGAGGTTTTATTTGAATGAAAAATGAAGGTCTAATATGTGTGATTTGAGAATCTTGTATAAAGTAGTAAATACATACATTAGATATTTGATTTTGAATTTGAGTTTTGATTTATTAGTTGGACTTCATGTTTATTAACTTAAATCAAATATATGTTGATCTTTTATATTGATAAAATATATAAAAAAATCTATTTTAAAGTATATTATTTAGTTTGAATTGGTCAAACAAAAAATAATTTTACTCTTTAATTTCTTGGTCAAAATATGCAATAAATTCACATAATAATTGACAAGAATTAAAGACTCTATTAGTGCACCACGGAGGTTTCATTTTTTGTGTTGAAAAATGAAACTTATGCTTCTCATGATTTTTCTATAAAAGGACTTGTTAGCATTATAGAAAATACACACATTCATACAATCAAGAAACATTTCTCCACTCAGAATAGTTATGCTATTATTTTTTTATTTTGAGTCTGAGAGTACATCACAGAAATAGGGTCGATAGATTCTGTTTTTCGGTGATGGTAAACAGAAATAATGCTGCAGTTGTATCCTGAGAATCTGAGCGCCATGAAACCGTCACACTATGGAGCGTTTAAAAATTTAAGGAAATAAATTAATTATCTCGACTCTGCAATTCTTCTTTATTTTTATATTTCGATATTGAAATTTTAATTTATATTTTTATTATTCTTTACAAATATCAGTTGTCTTAACAATACTGATATTTGTTAAAAGTTGTTTTTTCAGAACATGTTAAACGATTCAATAACAGGTATTCAAAAGAAGAAAGAGTTTTGTTCATGGATCAGTAGTTATTGACTATTCAGATCCGATTCATACTATGGTTTAGTTTCAATCGTTTATCATCGTTTACTGGTTAATTGATCAATTAATTATTATTATTTTTGGCATCCTTGCGTTAACTTGTTTAACTTCTTACAGCCTCACGCTTGATCATCAATGTTGTCTTTGAGACTTTGACTTTAACTTTGATTTGCTGAAAGTCGTTTAAAGACTTTAGAGATTCTGATTTGGTATCTTGATTTTTGTTATTAAATAATTAAAAACGTTTTTTTTTTCAATAGTCAAAAATGTGTAAATGTTTGACTTGGTTAAAGATAATTTATTTGTTTTAATTATCAAGAATGAGAATGACTAACGTTTTGATTTCTTGTTTCAGATTTTCTTGGAAATACTTAATTTGATTATTAAGTGCTTGATCAAGAGAAAAGAAAAGCTTGATCATGAGAAAAGAAAATTGATTCAATTTTTAAGTATGGTGATACCATAGTTATATATATATATAAAAAAACATTTTGATCTTTGAGAGATCAAATTATATGGATGAAAATGGATTTTTGTGAATCGACGCCCCAACTTAAGTTTGGGAGAGGTCTGCCACATATAAATCATTTGCCATAGGAAATAAAATGTATTGATATTAATCAAAAACATTTCTATTTCATCAATGCTTAAATGCAATTTTGTAAAAAAGATTGACCATGCAAAAACAGTGAGAATTTTCAGACCAACATGACTAAAACTGACATGTGTATTGTAGTTTATAAAGTCAATATGGTTGAGAATAATCATATAATGGTTTTGATGGCAAAAATAATATCTTATAATGATATGTATATTTGCTAAAAAGCAAAATATGGTTTTGGAAAAATCCAAAACATACAAGTTGGATTTATAAATCAACTTGAGAGAACTATGAAAATATTTGCATGTAAAATGTGAATTTCTAAGAATGAAACACATTTTTCAAGAAAATTGTAATAATTTTCGAAATTTCTTTTTATTCATTTAAATCTAAAAGAGTTGTAGATTAACTTTCTAAACTCTTAAGAGATGTTAAATGTAAATATGCATGTTTTTAAGTTACCTCAAGAAATGTGGGGGAAGCTTTGCTTACCATATTATATAAAGTCGTTGGCAAGAGGTCATATGAACTTAGTGATAGTTATCACAACATGATTTAAAAAAAAAACTAGTGTCATACACTGAGTTTTGTGTATAATGGTTAATTGTATCTTGAATAAAAGATGACAAAAATCATTAGACAATTGATCTCGACCAATCTCAAGAGATTATGTTCATTCTGATGACAATTTCAATGATTCCCATGGATTATTCAATAACACAGGCCCAACCCCAACTAACAGCCCAAAATCATATAATCAAACCAAACGTAAATCAAATCATATAAATCATGCGAGACCCACACACAATATACCCTTCCAAATAAAACAGGAAATATGCGGGACCCACAGACATTAAAAGGAATCTGACGTGGACCCTCTCAGAAGAGAGGAAAGTCCCTCATTATATATATGATTAGCGGCCTGCATCACTCAACAAAATTACTATTTTACGCTTTGTGCATAGTATTTAAAAAACCACCATCACAAAACTGCCGCTCACTTTCTTCTTCGCGTCTGTTCACTCTCTGATGATCGCATCGCCTCCACCAGTATTCCATCGTCTTCTTCTTCATTTTCAATTCTATTAGAGTTTTGAAAAGTTACAGAGATCTCTCCGCCATTGAATATCTTTGATTGTTCCTTCTATATCTCTTTTTGGCGTAACTTCACCGTGTGTACTTGATTTTCACACGAAATATCAAAGATCAACATCAATTAAAGGATATTCGAATCTATTTCCATTTTATCCTATCAATCCGGTATATTTCCAAGGCTAAAGACAAGAAGAAGGTATGTTCGATCTTAGTCTTTAGTGTTGGAACTATTTTTGAACATTATGAATAAGGTATTCATATGTCAAAAATGAAGTTTTATTTGAATGAGAAATTGAGGTCTAATGTGTGTGATTTAAGAATCTTGTATAAAGTAGCAAATACATACATTAGATATTTGATCTTGGATTTGAGTTTTGATTTGTTAGTTGGACTTCATGTTCATTAACTTAAATCAAATATATGTTGATCTTTTATATTGATAAAATATAAAAAAGAAATTCATTTTAAAGTATATTATTGAGTTTGAATTGGTCAAACAAAAAATAATTTTACTCTTTAATTTCTTGGTCAAAATGTGGAATAAATTCACATAATAATTGACAAGAATTAAAGACTCCATTAGTGCACCATGGAGGTTTCATTTTTTGTGTTGAAAAATGAAACTCGTGCTTCTCATGATTTTTCTATAAAAGGGTTTGTTAGCATTATAGAAAATACACACATTCATACAATCAAAAAACATTTCTCCACTCAGAATAGTTATGCTAGTATTTTTATTTTATTTTGAGTCTGAGAGTACATCACAGAAATATGGTCGATAGATTCTGTTTTTCGGTGATGGTAAACAGAAACAATGCTGCAGTTGTATCCTGGGAATCTGAGCGCCATGAAACCGTCACACTTGGCGTTTAAAGATTTAAGGAAAGAAATTAACTATTTCGACTCTGCAATTCTTTTTTATTTTTATATTTTGGTATTGAAATTTTAATCTATGTTTATATTATTTTTTACAAATATCAGTTGTCTGTAAAATAAAGTTCCTACAGTTGCAAGGAAAACTCGTGCAAATAAATAAGCAAACACGTGAAAGAACTGCAAGGCTTACTATAGAGATCCCACTAATTACTAGCCATCACCGCTGACCAATCAGGTCCACATTGTTATCTCGGGTCTTGGCTAACCCCTATGATCTTACTGCATTTGATGATAATGTGAATGCAGCACATGTGCAATTAGAAAGAAAGTCAATTGTGAATCCCAAAAAGAAAAAAAGCATACGAAAACAGCTGGTCAAAGCATTTCTAACGTATTACTCCCATCGGCATCACTTTAAATGGTGTTTCAAAACAAAAATTGTTTCAGTGATGTTTTAAAAATTTTATGTAAAAAGTAAATGAAATTTTATGTTTTTGAATATTTATATTATGCGATATGATTTTTTATTCGTTGAATTATCTGTACTATAATTGTTTTTAGACAAACGAAAAAGATTAAAATTGAATAAAAATTTGTAATTTTTTAATCGATATGTAAAAATCTTAAAATCCATTATTTTGATACAGATAAAGTATTATTATTTTTTCAGGTAATTTTGTAATTGAGTTAAATTTTATATTTTCCTATTCCCTCCCCCAACCCCTCCCCCCCCTCCAGACTTTTACCTCATTTATGAAGCGTAAAATAAAATAGGATTGAAGACCACTTTTTTAGAATAAAAGAGAAGTTAGTTGTATCCATGTCTATTCTTTCAATTTATTTGATGTTTAAATTTTTTTGTTTCTTTTGTCCAAATTTTTTTTTTTGGTTGAAAATTTTAGATAAAATTTAATGTCATTATTTTTATTGATTAAAATAGTTTTATTTAATGTCATTTTTATTTTACTAAGATAAACTATATAAAAATTTCCATTTTTTATTTTTTGTGTAAAAATCTTAAACATCAATTAAAGTTAAATAGAGAGAGAGAGAGAGAGTATAAAATTAAAATTATTGAAACTAATAATAATTATAAAATAATGCATTTGTAGAGAAATTTAATACTAATCAGTAAAATGCGTTTAAGAATAGCGTTAGTAAACAGAAACAACACCCTTTTGTCGTCGGACTTCCCTAAATCTGCTCAGGTCAGAAAGTTCTAAACAGAAGAACTCAGGCCACCGTCGTCGTTATTGAATTCCCGATTAGATCTTTATTCTAAGGTAACCCTCCGTCGACTCGACATTGTTCGGGCTCCTCCTGCTTGGGTGGGTGGGGGCATCAATTGATGGGTCGCTCTCGTCGTAACTTCCACAATTTCGAAGACCCTACCCTTAGGTTAGTATATGCCTCCTCTTTTCTAGTATTGTGGAATTCAAAATTGATCGAATTAGGACAATGATCATATATAGCTTCAAATTTTTTGTGGCTTTTAGAAAACTTTCAGTAGATATAGTGCTCTCCCCTATCTATCTTCAATCTATGTGATTGTGTCCTTTGTGTTGGTTGCAGAACGAGGAAAAAGAAAAACGCAGCTAATGTGGACAACTTTGAGTCTTCGTCTATCGGTAAAACTATCTCTCATCAAGCTTAGCCCTTTTCTCTAAAGATTCTTTTTTTTTTTTGTTTCTTTACTCATTGTTTCTCTTGTGGAGAGTCCAGTTCAAGGTACGGAGGGAGGAGGGAAGTACAACTGCGATTATTGCCAGAAAGACATTACTGGCAAGATCAGGATCAAATGTGCTGTCTGTCCTGATTTCGATCTCTGTGTTGAATGTATGTCTGTTGGTGCTGAGATCACTCCTCACAAACGTGATCACGCCTACCGCGTTATGGTCAGTTTGCATTTGCTTCTCTCCCTATCTTTTATTTAGTTTTGCAGAGTGTTTGATTCACTAAGAAAGCGTCATTATCTGAGGCAAATAGAGTTTGTTTGTTCTGTCAGGGAAATCTAACTTTCCCACTTATTTGTCCGGACTGGAGTGCGGATGATGAAATGCTTCTCTTGGAGGTAAAGTACTAGATCTCCTTACTCTGATATGAGGCCTATGCTTTTTCAGGAAACTGTAGTTTTATTTCTAGTCTTAATCCAGGGACTTGAGATTTATGGGATGGGAAACTGGGCTGAGGTCGCGGAGCATGTGGGAACGAAGAGAAAACAACAGTGTCTCGACCACTACAGAAACATTTACTTGAACTCCCCCTTTTTCCCACTTCCTGTAATGCCCCTATAAACATATATTAGTGCTAGCCTTTTTGTTATGTTATTAATCTTAGAGGTATCGTTTGTTTTTTTTTATCTCCCAGGATATGTCGCATGTAGCAGGGAAGAGCAAAAAAGAACTTCAAGCCATGGCTTCTTCTTTCACAGTAGCGCAGCACATGAAAGAAGATTACCCGTTTTCTCCTCCTAAAGTCAAGTATGTCTCTCCTTCTCTTCTTCGCAGATTCTCTATAGTGATACCCTTTCTCATCTCTTTTCCAAATCTCTTGCAGAGTTGAAGACACACAAAAAGGTGAGTCCTTTTGCTTGGTATTGTTATATCTGATTCAAACATAGTTGTGCTTCTCGTTGTGTTTTTCTTGCTCTAGCTTGCACCAGTAGTTATATCTGATCTAGTAAGTAAGAAGTTAATTTGATCGACCGTATTTTAAAAATCCAACAAAAAGGGCTCAATATTTGTTATTGTGTCTATACTGGTAGATATATTCTCCCTTTTTCCTATGTTTTGATGTGATTTGTGGTCAGAATCTCATACAGACAGGAGCTTTGGAGGAAAGAAACCTGTCACCCCGGGAAACAACTCTTTGGTTGAACTGAGTAGTTACAACCACAAAAGAGAAGAGTTCGACCCTGAATATGACAATGATGCTGAGCAGCTCTTGGCTGAGATGGAGTTCAAACAGAACGATACTCCCGAAGAGAAAAAGCTGAAGCTGCGTGTCTTGCGTATCTTTTCGAAAAGGTACAAGTTTTAAGATTGCAAGGAGAGAAACAGTCTCTCTTTTTTTTTGCCGTCCATGCTAATATGCAGGTGATTCTGATATATATGCAGGCTTGATGAGAGGAAACGTAGAAAGGAGTTCATACTAGAAAGAAACCTGTTGTACCCAAATCCCTTTGAGAAGGAGCTGTCTCAGGAGGAAAAAGAGCAGTGTCGGCGTTTAGACGTTTTCATGCGCTTTCATTCAAAAGAAGAGCATCAAGAGCTACTTAATAGTGTTGTGAGCGAGTACCGCATGGTGAAACGGCTCAAAGATCTCAAGGTAAGGAGGACATTGCTACTCTCTCAAAACTGTGCGTTTTGGTTGCTTAGATTGGACTCATTGTGTTGGAGCAGGAAGCTCAAATGGCAGGGTGTCGTTCAACGGCTGAAGCAGAGAGGTATCTAGGGAGGAAGAGGAAGCGAGAGAGCGAAGAAGGGGTGAACAGAGGGAAAGAGAGCAGTCCTGTGCAAGCATCTTCAAGCTATGTGAATGACTTGGGCATGATTGGGTTCAAAGAGTCGCAACTGCTGTCTGAATCCGTGAGTTGTCTAGTGACCTGAAACAAGCGTGAGATGAGTTTGATTTTTATTGCTGTAACTGAAAGAAGAGAGTTGTTTGTTTGATTTTTTTTTTGGCAGGAGAAGCGTCTTTGCAGCGAGACCAAGTTGGTTCCACCGGTTTATCTACAGATGCAGCAAGTGATGTCACATGAGATATTCAAAGGGAATGTTACAAAGAAGTCAGATGCTTATAGCCTTTTCAAGATTGATCCGACCAAAGTAGACAGAGTTTATGATATGCTTGTGAAGAAGGGTATTGCTCAGCTTTAAGGGACTTGTGTTGTATCTATCATGCATGTATGTGTGAGCTCTACTGAGTTATTTGTCGACATTCCCTTGTGTAATATGTAGTTTATAATAATAAAAAATGATTCACTTATCCGCAGAGATAAGGTGCAGGAGAGCCACACAATCTAAAAGTATATAAAGATAGAATCAGACTAACTACAAGGAAGAAGTGAGATGACTATGATGATGATGTCTCTCCCCAAAATGAAAGTATCTTCTCTGCAACCTCACCTCCATTTGAGCAGCCGCAGATTATTACCAGCAGCTAAGGTGTCTCCGAGCTCAAGCATAAGCACCAGGCCATCATGCCGCGTTCAGTGCAGAAGATTAACGGTGGAAAGTAACAGAACCAAGCTTGAAAAGACGCAACCTTTGGGTTTGGAGAAGAAGCAACTGGGACAAGCTTTGGTGACTGGTGTCTCGGTAGGGTTGATGGTGGCTTTGGTGATGGGAATGGACGGAGAAAAGGCGATGGCTTTGGGTCCAGAAGGTCCTTTGATGGAAGAGTTTTGGGACAACGTGAGAAGGTACGGTCTTTACGCTCTCACCGTCAGCACCGGAGCTCTCTCTGCTGTCTTTGAGCCCATTTTCGAGCTACTCAAGAACCCAATCTCCGCCGTTCTCATTGTGATCATCTTAGGTGGAAGCTTCTATATCGTCTCGCAAGTGGTCTCGGCTATGGTTGGTGTCAACGAGTTCGCTTATGATTATGGATACTAGAGACTAGAGAGAGTCTGTTTGTTCTGTTTCATTAATAATACTCTGTTATGGTCATTGATACTCTGTTTCTGCATAGTCTTATAATCAATCAACATTTTATTTGACATAAAGGGATCAACTTTGTACATTGTTAGACTTAGGAGATGGGTACAAATCTTTTAATTATATTTGTAAGAATCTTCAGGCCGTCCGGCGACGTAATCCATGATTCCCTCGCCGGTAGCTTCATCTGAGAGCTGTTGAAAGCCGCCGGAGGTGATTGCCATTGCTAAGAAGGCGGCCGTTGACGCAAACAGAGGCCAGAAGTAAGCTAATATGTCGAGGATTCTCGGTGCTGCGTACACGAGGGACGACAGAACCACGATCACGATGATTGTGATCATGACATGGAACTTGTACTCCATTAGTCTTGCTTGAATCTCCATTTCTTGTTGATCCAGAGAGAGAGATATGTTGAAGCTAAGAACTATGATGAATGCAGCTTGTGAGGATGGGGATTGAGATGGTTTTTAACGTCAGCTTGGTTGATCAACACAAGTTCTCAGGTGCTTTTCTTTAGTGGCTTGTGCTTGGTGAATGATTATTCCCTATGTTTACCATTAGTTTAACCGATGATTCATAACTACTCCACCTACAATGACATGAAGACCCCCATGGTTTGGAGAATGTGAAGGGGCATAACCGTCATTGCAGATGGCTTTGTCCAGGGGAATGGGTTTTGTCTCTTTTCTTCATCTTTGATTACCAAACACAAAGACTTTGTTTTAGAAAGAATAGAAAACTATTTACAAATAAAAAAAGAGGAGAATGAAGGAACAAGAATCGAATCGCTTTGCAAAGTTTCTTCCTTTTCATCATATTCCAATGGAAAGGCATCAACTTTGTCATTACCACACAAAAGTCATTGATTTAACATTAAAGAATTCGAGATAACAACTTAATAGGTTAACAAAAACAAACCCATAAAAGGATCTGCAAGTTGAGCACTTTACAGATCACAAGATCTTTCTTTTGAACACAAGACTGACAAGGAAAAATCCAACTACTAGATGGAGTTGTGATCAAAACTCTCTCACTTCTGCTTACTCTGCTGCAAGCTACATGGAGATTCAAACTTGTACAGAAACTGAGTATGAAGAGTAAGGACATCATTAGTTATCTACCTCTACTATTGTCTGCAAAGATGGCTTCCATTTCCGCTTGCAGCTACCATAAGTCTTTGGGAGCTTAGAGGAAACGCCTTCTGCACTATTCAGTAGTAGCAGCTCGAGCTGCTTTCTCGTCAGAATGATCTTTATGCGCCGCCTTGTCCCTCGAGGTGGATTCTTGGCCTTCTCTGTTGCTTTCTCATCCAATAAGACATCTCTAACTTTCTTTCCACTCTTACATCGCAATGTGTGAATGCCCATATTGTGTAGTGATGTGGTTTGTGATGATGCCTTGACTCGTACAGTTTTATATTCAACTCTTGGACCAACGTGCGGACCATCATATGACAACTAACTCTTTTTCTTTAGTACGCTCAGCTAATGTAACAGCACTTGAAAAACATATCTTGTTTGATATGAATGATGTCTAAAGTCCTAAATATTACTTGTAAAATGAAACACAAATCAATAGAGCATGCTTACTAGGAGGAAAAGTCAATTTGCCAACCCCCTCATCATTAAAGTCAATAGGAGGATAATAAAGAGAAAAACCATGAACTAAGGAGAAGCAGACCTAATCAAAAAATGTGTATAAGCCTGAGTTTCCTAGCATTACGAAGATCTTTCATGAGAACTAGTAGCTTCGTAAGAAAAATAGATATAAATGATAAAAGGGAAATACTATTATTCTTGATTCATATTTAAGAAAATGAAACAGTTTTCTTATAATGTTTACAAAATACAACGATCCTTCCTTATGGACCCTATCACAAGATTACACGTAAACATCTCTCTATATATTCTTTTCATTATTTGTATCAAGATTCAAAGAGAGTGAATAAAGGGGAATAACTCATATCACATGATGGAGCAGCTTTGTGGATTCTCTTCGCTGAAGTAATCGCATCTATTGAGGTTGCATTGTCGGTAACTAGGTGGTGGTCCTCCTCCCCAGCTGTCATACACAGGTCGGCCATAAGTCTCGTACTGTTGCGGCTGCGGAGGCATTCCGTATCCACTGAACGCTGGCCCACCTCCAAAACCATCATAGTATGGCCCATAACACATCGCTACTGGCTGCCCATGTGTCATCATCGGCATCGCTTGTGGTGGTGGTCCAGCCTGCTTTGGGGCTGCAGCAGGCGCCTGTCCCTGTGCAGGAGCTGGTGCGGCTTTAGGCGCTGCGGGTTTGTCGGCTTCTTTGGGCTTCTCTGCTTGCTTAGGCTTCTCAGCTTCCTTCGGCTTTCCAGACTCCTTGGGCTTTTCAGGTTGCTTAGGCTTCTCGCCCTCCTTAGGCTTCTCGGCGGCTTTGGGAGCATCTTTGGGCTTTTGGGGAGGAGGCTGAGCTTGTGGCTGAGGCTGAGCCTGAGGCGGCTTGGGTGGCTGGACGATCTCGATAGTCTTGATAGAGCCGCCACCTTTAGAACAGAGTTTGTCCATGATCTTCTCAGGGCTGCAGCAAACCACCTTGATGATGACTATGTTGGACTTCTCATCAAACACTTGGTCTCTGATTTCTCTTGTTCAAAACCACACAAAAGCATCATCCACTCAGTCCATTTCCTCAACCAATCAAAATCAAACTCAAACTAATGATAATCCACAAGAATCTTGTTAAGAGAAAAAGTAACTCACGAGGGAATTTGCAAAGAACCTTCTTGACCTTCTTGTAACACTTGGCACACTCAAGATCCACCTTCAACTTCATCATAGTTACCTGTTTTTTTTTTTTTGGATATTGACGTCATTAAAATCTTCAGGTTCTTTCTTATTAGTGGTAAAAGTCGAAACAAAACACTTTATGTTTAGACGTTTCTAAAACATCTAATTACTGAGAAAGAACTGATTCGATCTCTGACACAAAGAAAGGAAGATTCTCTTATCACTCCCCCGAGTTTTACCCTTTTTAAATGGTTTGATTGCATTATTTTAGTCCATACAAAACCAACACATCTCACAAATACAAATACAAAAAAAAAATCCACAAGAAAATATTTTAAAAACAAGAAATGAGCAGAAAAGGAGAGAATCAAAAGCTCCATAAGATAGTTAATTTAATTCTAAAGACCCACCCACATACAAAAACCACGACTTTCTCTGTCAACCGAAAGTAAAACAAAACAAGAATGAGAAGAGAAGAAAACAACCTTCTCCTTGCCCTTCTCGGCCATGGCTTGGAACTGAGAGATGAGATCTTAGATCTGACGGTGGCCTAGAGTCTACTTCAAGAGAGAGAGAGATGGGTGGTGGTAAGTTGTAGCCTTTTATAACACAGACTCAAACCTTATTCAACTAATGGCAGCACGACACGCGGTTGATTTTATCGAAAACTCTGTCAGTCTCTTTTTGCTGTCTGTATTATTTTCTTGGTTTTATTTTTTTAAAGAAAAAAAAATGGTGAAGGTACAATAATAATGCATCACAGAAAAACCTTTTCACATCACTATAACTTTCATAGTTGCCATTAATTGACCTGACCGATCTTTCATTCTTAGTTTCTTTTTAGTTTTATTACATTAATTAACATGAAAAGATTGAATAAAGTATTTAAAGCACCAGTCGGCGGCTATTTCATTTAATATATTACCGGGTGTTTGTCCGTAATTTTACAGATAGTTATATTACGTAAAAAAAATTATATTATAATTTTTGAATAATAATTAGAAATTTAAAATTTTAACTTTTAATTATAAATATTTGGATAATCAAAAATTTCAATATATATTTTTAGAAGATATGTTAGATTTAAAATAGTTCAAAAATATAAACTTTAGTCATTAAAAATTTCTCTCTTTCGGAAAAGAATATTATAATTAATTCAGATAATTGATTGTAGAATTATTTTATATTTTAGTTTAACACATGGAAAACAAAAAATACTCTAGCTCCCAAGAGAAAAAAAAGAGTGTTTTCTAGTAATTCCAATATGACCAATACAATGATCGGATGCTTTTATCATGAAAGATCTTTTGTAAACGGTTAACAATTCCTTACCTACAAATATAATTCTTTATATAATAATATATAACCATTAAATTTATTTCTATAAAAAATGCTAAAGTATTTTATTTAATTATATATAACTAATTGTTAAAAATAAAGAAATTGATAAAACATGTATATTCTTTCTCTAATTCTACAATTAGATACCATAAATCATTATTTGTAATATCATTTGTATTATTTGGTAATTTGTATTAATAAGTTCTAGAGTTACCTTTTAATTTTAGATCTGATTAAAATAATAACTAATAAATATTAACAACCAACTAAATTATAACTGTTTTAAAAACTTAACTTATTAAAGACACATAAAAATAAGAACTAATAGGATTTATATCTTTAAAACTAAGGATAAATTTGGTTAAGGTAAACATAAAAACATGTATTATGAAAATAGTAGTTTAAACAATTTTTCTCATAATTTGTTCCAAATCACACTTTCTCACTCATTTTTTTAATTTAGTGTTTAACATAAAACTCAAATGGATTAAGCAAACAAATTCTTCCTTAAATTACCTCTAATCATCACACTATTTTATCAAACACTACCTCTTTCAACCAAATGTTTTTAATTAAAACGAATCATAGTTTACATATCTTTTAAAATTATTGTTTTAATTTATTTTTAATTAAATTAAAACATACCTATATTAATTAAATCTGATTGAAAAATAATATTTTAATTTTTAAATAACCAAATGTCGTTATTTTAGTCCTATATACTTAATATTAATGTGAGATCCAACATTATATGAAATAAAATGTTTTTATTCGTATAAATTTTGTTAAAATTTTATTATGGTACATTTTAAAATTTTATTATAGCGTAAAATACATCTCATTAATTTTAAATAACTTTTTTTACTTTTAATTTACATTATATTTTCCATCTTTGACTTTAACAATTGTAGAAATGGTCATTTTTATTGAACTTCCTTACTAAATTTATCTTAACATTTTAAAAACACATAAAACTAATTAGTTCGCATTTATAGTGACATAAAAAAGTACATGTACCTCAACAAACAAATAAAAATTAAATACATAAGAATATAAAAATACCAATAACACAACAAACATATTTTATTATTCTTCCTTCTTGTTCTGTGTTTTTCCCTATTAAAAATAAACATGTTAATTTTATTATAATCCAAGCTATATGAATTATATTAATAGAGTATTAACTCTAGAAATAATCATGTGAAAAATACTTTGATTAATATAATTAAATGATTTCCCATATAATAAATTAAATGAATTACCAAATAATATAATTTTAAATGACTTACCATATAATAATTTTAATTAATTTGTTTATATTAATCGATGAATAAAATAAACTTTTTCTTGATTAATATATGTTTAAATAACTTACCATATAATTTTTATATTTTAAAATATAAAAATATTTTAATTATTTTTAAAAGTGATAACGCATATATGATATCACATTATCATTGAAAAATGATTGGAATTTCTTAGAATTAAATATTTGATTGTTTTGCATTCATTTGAGCATTTTTATACTATATATATAATGAATGAATGAATTTAATTAATATTATTAAGTTTATATTAATTAGTTTTCTAAAATCTATGATTTATTTTATTCACTACTAATATAAACATAATAAAAACCGTTTTTTATAATTGTTTCTATAGTATCATATGTATTTATATGTACCTTATCAATTTATATAATGTAATATATATATTTAATTATTTCTATAAGCGAATTATGTTAATTCATCTATATTTAAGATGTTTAATTGTAGTTTGAAAACATAGATTATATTAGATAATTCTATGAATAGTTTCTTTTTAAAAACTTTAATTAAATAAATGAGAAATGAAAAACCTTAAACCAATCAAATTATAACAATCAATTAGAGAACTTTTCTATGAGTGACACATCATCATAAATCAATAAAATGACTTTTCAATTAATATATAGGAAAATGAGATTGAAATTCTTAAATTAAAATACCTAAACAACTTTTATTATTCTTGGTATTTGTATTATTTTTCGAAGAATCTTATTAAGAATCTTGTCAGCTATTTCATTTGAAATATTTGGATTGAAAATAACCCATTTTTTATTATAAGTATTATACATTTTGCTATGTCGGTGTTCTCACTCTGCCTTCAGTGAAACTCTGTTTGTATCCGTCTCTCTCTCTTATTTTTGTTTTGTAGGGATATGCTTTAGAAATGGTAGAGAATCTCTGTAAATGTTACTTCAACTCCAACTCTATTAATCTAACCACTCCCACTTCTATCTTATAGTATATCACTAAGAAACAAATAGAACAATCATCGTCATCAATTCATCATACCTAAGAAGAAAATAGAACGAAAGAAAACAACAAAAACAAGGAGCTGGAAGATTCGTCACATGCGGATTTAGTTGGTAACCAACAAATGTGCATTTTGTTTTTGTTTTTCAAAAAAGCTAAACTGAAAAAGACACTTGAGAATTATGATAAATATTAAATAGATGGGGGAAGCAGATGGCAAATATTAAAAGGAGAACCTCTTCTTTGACTCTTCATCGCCTTATCTCTCTAACTCAATGGGCCGTTTCACGTTCTTTCGCAGACATTGTTTATCATTGTATTAAAAGCTCATCTTGTTTCTAAGTTTATCCAATACTGTTATGAGCAAATGGTCGGGTATGTTCATTAGTCGGTATTGTTTCATGAAGACGATAAACTTTTTAACAATCTGACTTTTGGTTCATTTTTAATTCCATAAGTGCACATACACAGTACACACACGTACGAAATTTAAACCCTAATTGCTACTCTGAAAGTCTTTGAGTAGTTTTCCTTTGGCCTTGAAATCACAGGATAAACGATGATGATATCTGATATCCCGCAGGATCTGATAGAGGAAATACTCTCTAGGTTCCAGCCGCATCTTGGAAACGACTACGATCAACTTGCAAACTATGGAACGATTTAATCAAAGACGGAAGATTCAGGGAGAAGCACTTTCGTAAAGCTCCAACGCAGTCTCGGATTATCATGTTATACGACTATAGGATTTGTTCATTGGACGTCAATCTCAACGTTGCTTCTCCGGCTATAGAGTTTAAGAGCCCTCTTCCTTAAGGATTCGCAACAAGTCGATATAGATGAGATCTTTCATTGCGATGGTTTGTTGTTGTTTTTTTTGCTAACCGAATATCCTAGCCCCACCGAGGTGGTCCAGACTAGAGACCGAAGTGAGCAAGGACGCTGCCAGGGCGTCACCATGTGGCTCACCGTGTAACGGTCTTCGGTCTCGGGTGCTGCAGCCCACATGTAAATTCCGCAGTAGCCAAGGCTCGAACCCAGGGGCGGGCACTCCAGCTGGAGCTCCTATACCACTAGACCAAAGCAACTTGGTTTTATGTAACAATCATGTCTATGAGCTCTCTTGGATGATGATTTTTTTTTTCATTCTTTAATCTAAAAACGAAGCTCACGTTAAGATTAAGAACAGTATGTGCTTTGATACCTATGTTAGAAAAACTGGTGAAAATGTCTAACACTATCAACAAGCTCCAGTACTCGCAGCATCAATACGTGCTTAGTATGTAAGAAGATCAAACTCGTACATGTGCTACGTTATTATAAACAAGCTCCAATATATAGAAAATATAATTATACCTTACGAAGCGATTATTCACAGGAAATAGAAAACAATATGTCAAAACGTTTGAATATGTCTTCAAAAAAAACATTTGAATATCTTACCACATCGTAATGGGAACAATATATATCATTGAAAGTTGAAACATCCAAAAATTTAAGACTAAAGGTCAGTTTATATGATATAATCATCTCAGATGTGACGTGTTTTTGACTTTTAAATAAGTAGAGAACCAAGTTAGTGATTGAGTTCATATTGTTGTCACATGCATGGTGCAGAAGAAGAGTACAAGGATATTGTTAAGGGTTTAAAGCCTACGGGCCTATATGTACATCATGTGACCCTATCTAATAATCTACTAATCAAACGGGCTCCAATATGGTAGCTTCGTTTGGGTTTGCAGGTTTAACAATTTGGTGAACGGACCCGCTCCATTTATTTTCATTAATCCTTTTGTTTTCTTTCTCCACAACGATGTCATTTTGGTCTTCACGAACAAGCTGGAAGCTGAATAGTATAAGATCGAAGACTTAAGTTTAGAGATTGATGAGTATTCATGTTTAGGAACATGTTGACATCTGTTCGTTCCTGGATATACTTTCATGAAAAAGCGATACAATTTCTCTGTGTTCCAGCGAAGATCATATGCCCTATCAAAACTGTGGTCCTCTAGGTACCAAAGTGGCTATGCTATTGTTAGTTATGATGCATCACACGATTGGTCTGTTAAGTAAACTTTGAAATTTGTATCTTCGCCCAAAGGCTGTCCTCTTTTCTAAATTTACAAACTCAATTAGATTCAAACATATAAACAACATGTGTTTGCTCTTTCTATTGTTGCTTCTTTCTGTACAGCTCTTTTCTATCTGCTAGATAGTGGCCATCAGAATGCTTTTAGATTTAAAATTTGAGATAATGAACCTACTACTAATTTGAGAATGGATGTCATCTTTTTTTTTTTCCACCGTTGTATCTGTGGTCTGCAGATGCTTTAGCATATATAATCATCTGTCACAGACTCCACAGTCACACATGACTTTGCTAGATTTGAAAGCCAAAACAATAATATAAAGACTTGCAGGTAACTGTTGTGAAAACTTGAAAAGCCACAAACCAAAACCAAAAAACAGAGATTTGCCGGCCTTGCAATAAATTCTTATAGTGCCCTCACCCATTCTCCATGAGTTTTAACTATTAAAACACCAAACTAAGATAAGACCCTGTAAAGATGGAATTTGCATCATCTCTGGAGGGACTTGTAGAGCACCACAGTTACATACTTTGCTAAAAAGCGGTTAGTGGAACCAAGCGCAACAACAGAAGGACCGCTTTTCCCCTTCTGCATGTAAAGATGATTGAGAACCACATGCTGAGGCCTCGGCAGCGGCGACGGCACGTCAGGGTTGGCCGGCGGCAAGTTCAGCAGAGTCATCTGCAAATGCGGTGGAACCAAAGGCGGCTCTTTGGAATAATCCTCAGCTCCCAGAAGCAAGCTGCTGTAGCTAGCCTCTGGAGATTGCGGAGGCTCGAATCCGGATATGCTTTGAATGTCTTCAGGAACATAGTCCTTGCATTACACACCAAAGTAATAAAATCAAACATAGATCTCTCTCTCTCTACAAACAGTAGTTATAAAGGAGGGGTTGGTTTTACCTGGAGGTCCAAAAGGTTGAAAGTGTTGCCAGCGTCATCACGAGCAAAAGGGAGCTCAGGGGCGTGCATCCACTGTCCATCGACGATGAACCTGTACTCATAGACACCTGAGGGAAGCACTTTCATTATTGTGAAGTCTTTTCCAGATCTCTGCAGCCGACTTCTGATCCACACAAAGAACAATGAGAGAGTTGAAATTGATTATGAAAGAATCCAAAATCAAAATTAAAAAAAAAAAAAAAGCTAAAGAAAAGACCTTGACTTCCAATTATCCCAAGATCCCTCAACAGAGATCTCTTTACCACCGTGGCACCAAGTGATCATGGTGGGGATGCCTTGCTCGTTGGAAGCCTCTTCGTAAGGCGATTGCATCATCCAGGAAGGGTTAGGGATGTGGATTTCGTCTGGTCTTTGGAGAGGAATCACCGGAACCTAATCAAAAAAAAAAAGACACAAACTTTTTTTTTCAGATCTTTTAATTCCAAAAGTTTGAATCTTGGGGGTGTGGGGAGAGAGAGAAGAACCTGAGGAGCGAACATGAGGGGAGATTGAGTGGCGCGAGGGCTGTGAGGAGGAGATTGGTGGTGATGATGACCACCCATGAGCTGCTCGGAGGGTGTAAAGTCGGAAGCTTGATGAGAGCGATTCGCAGCGTCGTTGTCGTTGTCGTTGTGGTGGTTGTTACTATTGGCTTCTTCTTCGTCTTCTTCTCTCGCGTTCACGTTTCCCATATCACACACACACAAGAACCAAAAGAAAGGGTAATCTAATCTATATCTTAACCTCTCTGGAGGGTGGGCTTTATTATTATAATAATAATAAAAAGTATTACAGATGGCGAATCTATACTCTCTTGTTATTAAACCGGCTCTGATCAGAGTTTTTACGGACACACTTTGATTATAAAGACAGGACCCTCTTGGTTTTTAAAGATTCTTGCTTTTCGTACAAACTTGATCGAAACTATAGTAGGGAGTAGGGACGGAGAATTTGATGAGGGGGAAGCACAGTAAAAGCGTCCTTTTTTTTTAAAAGAGAGAAAAAGGACCAATCTTTGATTCAACTCAATACTCACCTTTTTGTTTCTTTTCTTTTGTTGTTTGGTTTGATTGTTGCGTCTTTCCCCCACTTACTATTCATTCCCCTTACTTTACCTTCTTCTATTGGTTCTGTTTATTGCATTTGTCACTCTACAGTTTTAGTTTTTTGTTACTAATTTACCTCCCACATTTCGATAGATCGTTTACTCACATGTGGACCGATTTCCCCAACATGTTGTTTTTGTGCTCAGTCTTTTCATCTTTTCCTCTAATAGAGTTTCTTTTGATAAAAGAGACTCTAATACACCTTTGACTTCATCTACATTAATTATTAGCCTTGGCAAACAACAAGGACAGTACATAAACTTACTATTTAATAATAAAACTACTGACTGTATATTCAATTTAGTACTGAGATGTTGAAAACCATAATAATAATAATAATAATAATTTCTAGGCTGTTATCTAGGCCAAGAACTTAAATAACGATGGCTTCTGATGCTTCTCCAATTAGACTCTCATTCAAGACACTTAGAGACTAGAATGCAAAAACCAACCCCTAAGATGGTTGTTACTCCAAAATCTGTATTAATACTCTAAGCACGCAAAAAGCGAACACCAACAATGTGGCCCACGACTCTCTTCATCATAAGTCATAACTAATTGCAAAGCATGCATAAACATCCAATCCACCTTTCATTTATTATCTAATAAGAGCATCAGAGACTACATAAGTGCAAATAAATAAATAAATAAATGTATAAACCTTTGGTGTAGATGATGAGAATCCCAAAAAGCTACTTATATGCTTTTAATTTCAGCCCCAGTTATTTTTATCGTATAAAAGACTTACGAGTCTTGCATAAAAGAAACAGAGAGAGCAAACACCCTAATTAGAAGTGACGCACACTTGACATAACTTAATCGCTCTGGAACCATATCATCGTTTGTTTGATCCATTAGCTTTCCGTCTTTTTGCCAACAGTCGCAGTCGTTGCCGTTGTCGTCTTTCTTCTTCCTTTTCTTCTTCTTCTTCTTCTTCATCATCATTCCAAGTAAACTTTCCTGCAAATTAAGAAAAACGAAAAAGTAACCACATATAATCCTTTGAAGCTCTGCACCAATCAAAGAAAGCTGCCTTTTAATTTCCTCCAAGAGCAAACGCTCTCTATCTACTTTTGAAACATAAACAAGGCTAACTAATGTGTTGGTTTTGTTGTTTCATAATTATAAACTAATTAGGTGCGAATTGGGAGACGACCTGTACCAGGAGCCTCTCCTACTTCCCACTCAGCACCTTCTTCTTCATCATCATCCCATCTAAAAACCTCCTCCTCGTCTTGTGGCGGCATATTAGTCCTCTTCAATATCCATGGAGGTATGGGTTGTATAATATAACCTCCACGTTTTCTAGGTTCCTCAACCTAACCCAACCCATGTGTAAGATAAGATAAGAGTTATCAAATTTGCCTTTTCTAATAACAACATTGAATGAATTTCTAATTACAGAAAGAAAGAAAAAAACCCCAAACCTTCATCATCTGGGCTTCAATGGCTTCAAGCCTTTTGGCTCTTTGAGAAGCTTCAACGGCTCGGCGTTGCCTTTCCGCAGCATCCTTGTCTTTCTTCTCTCGTTCCAGCTTCAGCTTCCCACTTTCCTTGCTCTCTCTGTGTTCCTTCTCCAGCTTCTCCCTCGCCCATCTAAACACGGACGAATCCATCTCTCTCAATTCCTAATCTCTTAAGGTTTTGCTTTGAGGAAATTAATTAGAAAAAGATTCCCTGTTTTGTTTTTTCTTCACGGCACGCTCTTGGTTTTCAATATCTGGGCCTCTCTTGAAGCCTGTTACAATTCCTTTAAACCCAACTAACCAAATCCAAACAATATACTATATCATACAAATATTAGGAAATTTTACCGGAGAAAATGATGCTCTAAGTTACTTAATTTAAATTAAATTACTGTGTAACAATTTCTTTGGGAAAAATGAAAATAATGAGGAGAGAGAGAAGTGAACCAAAAGAAAAGTATAATCTATGAATCTATGTATCTTATAATAAAGAAAAAAGTATTACAGATGCGAATCTACTATACCCTCTTACTAGATTTTGACTCGCGCTAAAAAGCGTGAGATTAATATTCGGTTGAAAATTTTATTTACGTAATAAAAATAATTTTTTTCATACTTAGACTATTATATGATTTATTTTTGTTATTTTAAATTAGACTAAAATTTTGAAGATTTCATATAATTTTGATCCGCACGTTTATTTATTTAAACCGCTTGTTTAACTTATTTTACTTTGATTTTATTTTAATAGTATAATTTAAAACAAACTATTATATATTTAAACCCGTTTTGTATTGATAGTTTTTTTATGTTTTAAACATTTTTCTATAATTTATGTTAAATGTATTTATAGGATTTAATTTTGGTATTAATTTGTTAAGTTGTCGATTTTAAAGAGATTAGTAGATTGTTTGTTAAGATATTTATATTTTGGAATATTTATGAAATATATATAAGGTTAATGTTTTCCTATTGATATTTTTTGTTTTCAAAACTCTTAAACAATACCTATCAACTTTTATATAATTTTTTTAAAATATATATATATATACTGTAATTTAAAATCAGCATATTCTCGTATTTAAAATATCAAATGAAAGCTTTAAATGATAAAATTAACTACTATATAATCTATCAAAGAATCCATGCATACATTTTGATATGGTGAGCGATTTTCAAAAAATATGAAGAAATTACTGTTTACACAGGTTAAAAATATAGTGTAAGATTGACTTTTAAAATTCACTAATATATATAGCTTCTTGAAGGACTAATGTTTTACGACATGTAAACTCAACAAAGCAACAATATATTTAACATTAATAATGGCTGTGTATTTACCAATGTAATAAGTCTACTACATATAAACGGATATGGAGATGATAAACGTGTGTGGGTGGATCTCGCATTTGAGGTTTAAATGATATAATTGTGGAGAAAATAAATAAGGTAAATATTAAATAAGCAATTTAAATTTCTATTCTTTAGAAATTATTAAACTGGATCTGATCAGAATTTTATGGACACACTTTGATTATAAAGACAGGACCCCTTGGTTTTAAGAGCAACCGCATTGAAGAGTTTTAGAGGAGGTTCACACGTAAATCGAGAAAAAAAATTATTATAATAAACAACAGCGAAGACTTCGTCTCGCCACGTTCCTTCCGCATGAACCCGGTTTGTTAATGTTTAGCGGATCCCACGTCACGTGGTGACCCGCTATTGGTCAGTTTATTTTTATTTTATTTTTTATTTTTTTTAAAAAATCAAACGAAAAAAAAAAAAAAAAAAAATTCAAATAATAAACAAGGTTCATTAATGCGCTTGCTCTAAAGATTCTTGTTTTTCGAACAAAACTTGATTGAAACTAGTAGGGACGGAGAATTTGATGAGGAGGAAGCACAGTAAAAGCGTCCTGAGAGATCACACAAACTTAAACTTTTTTTAAGAGAGAGAGAAAAAGGACCAATTTTGATTCAACTCAATACTCAAATCGACCAACCTTTTGTTTCTTTTCTTTTGTTTTTTGGTTTGATTGCTCTTCCATACACTCTCCGATTATTGCAATTTGTCACCCTATAGTTTTAATTTTGTTACTAATTACGCCCACATTTGGTCTCATACTCTCAGTCAAATCGACAGATCGTTTACTCACATGTGGACTGGATGGGTAAACTTTGAACCGATTTCACCAGCAATATGTTGTTTTTGTGGTCAGTCTTTCATCTTTTCCACTAATTGAGTTTCGTTTGGTCAAGAGACTAATACGCACCTTGACTTCATCTTAACATTAAATATTAGCTTTGGCAAACAACAAGGACAGTACATAGACTCACTATTGAATACGTACCGTATTGTATATTCAATTTAGTACTCGGATGGTGAAAACCATAATAATAATTAAGGCATAGCCTTGGGACTTGGGAGCAGCACTTGTCCTAACTAACTAAACAAATCACCTTTACAACATAAAGGCTGAAAGGTGGGCTATTTGCCGATGCAGGGCCATTCAAAAACCAAATGATTTGGATAACTCTAAACACACAACTTTGGTCACTCGCACACCACCCTTCTGTGACTCAACTTACAGAGTAATGGTGTCAGAAGAAAATGGATATGAGTTTTTTTTTTTTGCTTGCTTGAGTAACGGCCTCCGCTTCTATTTATGTGGAGACGATAAGGAGCTACGAAGAGAGAGATTAGTAACATATTCTATAAATCACGTACAAGAAAACTGCTATAGCTGTAATTTAGGCCATGAACTTGAATAATAATGTGGTTAAAAAAAAAAAGAATAACAATGGCATATGCTTCTCCAACTAAACTCATTAAAACATTTAGAGACTACAGCGCAAATACCAACCCCTAATTAAGATCGCAACTGAATTAATGATATAAAGCGATACTAAACGTGATCCTTTCTGAAATGTAAATGCAATACATAATTTATAAAATATGGTAAGCTCTATGGAATACTAAAAACAATCTGCATGAGTTGAAAAACAAGTATCACTGAGGGGATAATGAAAGACACATCCACTTGATGTAAAACCCTGATCAGAACCTCCTCAGAACATTGCCCCAGGTAAAGGAGAGAAGATGCTTCACCTATGGCGTTGCAATATAGCAAGTAGGCATGGGCATTCGAGGTCCCAATCGGGTTTCGGTTTTGTTCAATCGGGTCTTGGTTTTTCGGGTTTATCAAAATCAGCCCCATTCGGATTATATAAAAATTCGGTTCGGGACCGGTTCGGGTTTTATCGGGTTCGGATCGGGGTTAGTAAATCTTCAAAGAACCAGTACAACCCGGTGTACTTTCAGGTTTTGGGTTCCAACCGGTTCTTCGGTTTTAAAGTACTTGATTT
>NC_027754.1:40100462-40110605 GCF_000695525.1 Brassica oleracea var. oleracea | reverse complement strand
ATGTTTAATAATATCTTAGTGTATTTTGGCTACATATTAGGAATTGAGATCATGTTTGGTACAAGTTTTTTTTTGGCATTTTGAATGTTTCGGGTTCTATCGGATATCCATTTAATTTCGGGTTCGGTTCGGATAATACCCATAACCCGAAATACCATAAAACAAGATCCATTCGGTATTTATGTCGGGTTCGGATCGGTTCGGATTCATTTTCATCGGATCGGATTCGGTTCGGATTTTCGGGTTCGGTTTATTTGCCCAGCCCTAATAGCAAGACCAAATTCGTCATCATATCAATTTAATGCCAAACTCTCTTCGACATTTAACCATCTGCTTCTTTGAAATAACTTCTTGATAAATGAGGAAATGACGTGGTTTATACAATGGAGATTCTAAAGGCGATTTTTTCTTCAATAATTTCTACTTCTGATGGAGCTTTATTATGTGACGTTATGTAATGTTATTGTTATGGCGGTCCATTGGTTGATTATGGTGTTCCTCTTGTTACTCCTTTGCCACATCGCAAAATATACTTTAGCTGAATTTTTCTATAAAAAAAATCTTAAAATGTTGTGCTGATCAATTAGTAGTTTCAACTGTTCCATAGTAAACCCGGGCTGCTGGCCAGCAAATATCACCATTACAAAAACCTTTTTGCAGTCCACAGGATGGCCCCACTGGGCCACAAATTAGTTTTCCTTGTGAATTTCAGGAGGATTCGTTTTATTTGATGAGCTATTTATTATCCTTGAACATGTATATTTTTATATATGAAGTTCATCAATACGTTGCTTAATATAATTAACTTTTCTAGTGTTGGAACGACAGCAAAAACATCAAACTAGCGCGGCGGGGGGATCTAGAATTTTTTCCTCAGTTCAGGCTGCACTGAAAAGTGAGACGGGAACGAGAGCAGAAATGGGACGGAAAACAGAAAATTTAAATACGGATACGGCATGAAATGGGACGGAAAACAGAAAATTTAAATACGGACACAGCATGAAACTTTAGTATTCAAACGTGACATACGTCCACAACAAAAACATATGATACATAATGTCAAGTTATCAACACACAAATGATACAAAACACACAAATAAAAAAACTCAGAAACATTGTATATGAAATATGATTCAAACATAAACAACAAAAATATGAAAATCAGAAGTTCCAATTAAGACAGAGAGACAAAAGGAAGGAAGATGCATATGTATAATGTATTGTTGCTTGCTGATGAGCGACGTCGCAGGGAGAAATTATGAACCTTGACACAAAGACATGAAGTTACGTTTTCAAAGAGAAAGCAATTTGTGATAAGTGATAACCAATCTCTTTTCTTTCTTCTAATTATTACCTCTTTTAGTCTTTTCAGAATTAATAACAAATTATAAACAAATATGATTCAATATTTTACACTTGATAACACACAAAAAGAGTCAAACAGATACGCTATGTCATATCATCAAATTATAAACAAACTAGTACTTTGGTCCATGACTTTTTGCTAACAAATTCAATCATTTAAAAACTAATAAAATACATATTTATGTTTTTCTTTATATACGATTGTTTGTCATTATTAAGTTACTAAATATCATATGTTTAATGGTTTTGTTCTATTTTTTTTTTAAATGTTAGAATTTGTTTTTTTCTGTGGTCTGACGCAAGTTGTGTAATTGGAACATAATTAAATATATTCAAAACTGATTATTTCCACAGTTTTGTTCGTAAAATTTTACGCTATTTGTTCAAAGTTAATAATATTACAATTAAATTTTGATGACATGCATATTTTTTTGGTTCAGCTGGAATTTAGATTGGGATAATATTATGCCCATGTATAGCATGCACCGAAGAGAAAATTTCAAAACGTTATATATTTTTCTATGTTGGATCATATACATGCAATATCGCGCATTCCCCTTATATCTCATATATAAAAATCTGAATAATTCACACGTAAGAGACGTATGCTGCGACACAAAATCTGATAGGAAATGTATATACCTAAAATATATGATTTATCAAAACATAAAAAACACTCCTGTACAAAACTATTTATAGGTAATTTCGACGAAAATATTGCTTTTTAAGAGATTGTGGGTTTCGAGTTCCTGTCAACGTCAATAGAACAGCATTGCTCAAGCCTGTGAGATGGGCCTATTTGTTTGTAGATTGGATCTAGTGAGCCTTTTAAATTTCATTCAGTCTCACAACATAGTTTCAAAGCCCATTTTTATGAGGTAGGCTGGTCTACTTAGCCAGTTTGCTAAAGAATTCCGATGGGTTCATCGGGTTGTTTACCGAAACCAATATGCTTACAATGTCATACTTCTCTTTCCTGAAGAGAATACTAGTTGTCTTTTTACCGGTGGATTTACTGGGTTCGTTGTCATCTTCATCATCATCATCATCATCGCCACCTGCCTTCTCTCGGATAAGTGTTTCCCCTTCTGCCCATGTGCGAAGGTGTATTTCCAAGTCTATAACCGTCTTGTTATCTTGTGGAGCGGTCCGTTCGGGGCCTGAAGATGCAGCGGATCTCGTTTCAACGATATTCCGAGGTGCGGATTGGATATCAACGTCATTTTTCAATGTGACTAAATTTCAACCTTCCGGTTCTGCCGTGAATTTGACGCATTCAAGCTTTGCTATGAATTCGTTGTCTCTTTATTTTAGAGGTTTCTCTAAATCTATCGTTTGTGTTGTATGGTTTTATGTTCGTAGCTCTATGAACTCTTGTAGTCCGAGACTTTAAGTTTTTTTTAATGAAAGTGGTTTTCCAAAAAAAAAAAAGAGATTGTGGGTTTCTACGCGGTTACCTTATAAATGAAGTACTTAACATATAGTTTCAATCAAAAATAAATTATGTGCGTAAGTTTGAATTGTAAAAAATATACTTTTGACCTCTCCGCCATTGACATATATAAGTGGTAATATGAAATTTGTAAAAAAAAATATACTGAGACTTTTTGGGCCGTGTAATTTGTAATGTACCCCAAATTAAGACAAAGTTACCTAACGACAACTATTATGACACGCTGGCATCGAAAAGTGAACTGTGGAAAAGAAAACACAGTTCGTAGTTGTGACAATAATTTAAGTTTCTTCTAGCTTTTGTTGAAGTAGAAACACAATTCGTAGTTTTTCTTTTAGCTTTTGTTGTTTATCCAAATAAGCGATTATAATTTGCAGTGGTGTCAATACTTTCTTTCGAAAGTAGATCATTATAAGGTGGATCTGATTTCAGAATTGTTAAGAAAGGAGGTAGTAAACGCAATTATAGTATACCTTTTAAAAAGAGAATATTTCAAAGAAGTTAAATATTTTTCTATGTTGGATCATATACATGCAACAGGCACATTCCCCTTATATCTCATAAATAAAAATCTGAGTTATTCACACGTAAGACGGTAAGAGGCGTATGCTTGGATACAAAATCTATTGTATGTCCCACCCCTTGTCTTCGATACTTCCCCCCCCATTGATAATTAACTAAAAAAATAGACCCTCAGTCTTTTACAGTTGAATTGAATACCTTCTTTTGACTACCAATACCAGATTTAGAATTGAGTGTCAGACAGAGACTTAAAGGGCGTTCTTTTTGGTGAGTGTGTTTGTAATAACATCAGACAACACACTATTTGGGCTAGAGACCTGTTTTTCAGAATCGTCGTTTGATAACCAGGTATTCGCTTATTTCAGCGTTGGATTAGAGACCTTTTTGGTAGATGAAATCCCATTGGTTTTAACTTGAATAAGCACAAACCAAACTTATAGTCATCAGGAAGAAGAGTACTCTAAATAAATTAGTGTGTGAAATGCATTCAGGCGGTGATTAAATCACAAGGATGACAAAAAAAAAAAGATGGAATGGAGACGTGTTGCAGAGAGATTAGAAGATAGTTTCAAAAGTATGTAAGCCTTTTTTTTGTCACCTGTCCATGCATAGAGAGATGTTTCAACAGATAGAAAAGTGGAAAGGATGTGTTGTGAGTTTATTGGTGAAATCTTTCATTATTTGCTTCCTACTCAAAGAGTTAATTGCCCACAAAATTTCAGTGTACTCGTTGCAAAAATATATTTGTAAATATTCTTTGCAATTTGATAGACACATCGCGGAATGATAGTTATTAGGGTCATCATTCATCAATTATTATTAATACGTTATATATGCGTCTTTGGAACGTACTGATGAAAAACATTCTAAAAAAAAACACGACATAATCCCGAGATCTTCTGCGGAATATGGAACTAGAAACACAAACGAGGTTTCATCATGGAATCAAGCTGGACGGATCACGGATGATGAGGCGCATCACACCGTTCTCCGCGTAGCGCTCCAGCTCATCATCAAGATAGGAAATTCTGACGCCAGGATCGCAGAGCATACCCGCGTCAGCAGAGTAAGACCGACCACTTGAGTCGTGGCTAACGGCAGGAGCGTGACCAGTCACTTTTACGCTCCCCTTGTCGACGACGTCGGTAGTGAAGTCATCTTTGGGAACGCCAGGCATGTCTAAACGCAAGTATGCGCTGCCATCAGGGAGCGTCCCGTACTCATAAGCCATATTTGGATCTGCTCCACAAGAACAAATATTCCCGTACACTGAATAATTTTAATAAAATTTTACCATTGTAATAAAACTAATTTTAATAAAATTTACCATCGGGTTCGTCAAGGACAAGGCGGCCGTGGATATCTTTGACCACCAAAACAAATAACATTTTAATTAAGACTTCTAATGTAAATGTTGAGAAAAGAAATGTGAAAAGAGTTTTGACCCAAAAAAAAATGTGAAAAGAGCATACCTTCATCGGCAGAGCATGGAACCCCGTAGATGTTAAGGTGGGTCGTGGAGATGAATAGCCTGAGAACCCCGTCGGTTACTTGAGGGTTGTCGATGGTGGATATCTCGCAGCAATGGTAGCCGAGAGTGACGTGGGTTTCGTAGCTGCGTAGGGAGGAGACATTTTTGTTGCGACTTTGCTCCTCGGCTTTGATAAGCACACCTCTCTTTGAGTCGTCAATGGTAACAGTAACGTTTCCTTGTTCAACCCCCGGTAAATCAATCCTCATGAATATTCTATTGTTCCCAATCATCTTGCTTTCGATGCGTCCTTTTGGCCCACTTGTCTGAAACGGGTTGTTGGTAGCGTAAAACCCTTCTGCTCCAATCAACATCGAAAAGAAAAAGAATTAATTAACTTACGTAATTGTAGAAAAATGAGAGAGAGAGAGAGAGAGAGAGAGAGAGATTTGGGCTTTTGGTTCAGAAGATTATACGGCTAGAGTGGGGGAAAGGATTTGCACAGAGGATGATCACCATGATTCAATGAGAGCTTGTTAGGGTTACTGCATGGTTTGTAAGGTAGAGCTTGTTAGGGTTACATAAACCTATGAAAATATGCATCAACTCCAAAGGTTTATAATTTTTAGATATCAATTTTTAAACCTAAGGAAAGATATACAAAAGATCTGACATTTGCTTGAAAATATTACACAAACCCATTTTTCAAACCTGTGGGAAAAACATTCGGAAAGATTTCAACTTCTTGGAATACTACTCAAACCCATTTGAAAATTTGTGAAGAAAACATTTTAAAGATATATACTTCTAAAGAAAGACACAAGACCCATATAAAACCATGACGAGCTTGCCTTTGATCTGCTACTAAAAGGTTTCTTTCTTCTCAGTTTATCTTTTTCTTCTGTGTTTTGGGATTTTTATAGGCGGAAGGTAGGGATGTCACTCCAAAGCTGACGTGGTACTATGCTTACTTTGACAAACTATATAACTTCAAGGAGTCCATCTGATTCAATATTTTATGGGCCAAAACATTATGTGATTGGGCATGGATGCAATTTTCCGAAAGGCATAGAAACTCTAAACATTCAATTAGATTCATTGGATTAAAGATTCATATCTAGTAGAATATTATCTTTAATTTACTACATTCTTTTTTTTAAAGAGTTTCTTTACTACATTCTTAGAGCCGTGTAAATTGTAATGTACCCCCAAATTAAGAAAATGTTCCCTAACGACGATTGTTGTGAGATGCTGCCATCGATACAATCGACGACAGTTTACGGATGTTTTCCTATCTACTGAAAGAAAACATATTAAAAATACAAATATACATATTGATAATGCACAACTGATGTAGATGCATGTCCAAAATCAATGAATTCATTCTGTTAGAAATATAGTTTGTCTTTTAGCTTTTGTTGTTTATCCAACCAAATAAGTGATTATAATTCGCAATGGAATCCAATGATTTAAGTTTCTTCTGGAAATAGATCAATATAGGCTAGATCACGCATAAAAGATTAATAGATGTACGCTACGACATAAATTCTTATGTATATGACATATATATATATATAGCTAAAGTATGATTTATCAAAACATAAAACACATATGTAGAAAACTATATAGCTGTAACTAACTTCGAGGAACATATCTGTAGCTTTAAGAGATGGTGGGTTTCTAATTTTAAGCGGTTTACGCTAGAAAAAGTACATAACATATAATATAGTTTCTGTCCAAATAAATTATGTGCGTTAAAGTGAATTTTAGAAAAGAAACACACTAAACAATAATGTTAGTTCCCTTTGTTATTAGGATTACTCCAGTGATATCTGGAAATAATACATTCTGTGAGATTCATTTGCATAGGTGTAAGAGGTGAAACAAATTTTGGTGTAGCATAGGTGAACCAAATCCCTTTGCACCACTTGACTTACTCTTGCTCCGCTCTTGAGGAGAATTTTCGTATATACTCGAGTCTATTCATCGAACAAGGATAATGTATAGTATCGCCATGCTTCACATTAAATTTTTGAAATTGATTTGCTATGTTATGGTACTTTATTAAACTTACTGCATCATCCCGAAGCTTGAGTTTGAAAATTTTGTGAGTAAATCTAATCTTCAAAAAGAGAAATGAATTATGCATTATTATCTGAAATTTCAAACAAATAAAAAGGTAATATTAAATTGTCTTCATCATTGACCTTAAACGCCTTCTTTCAAGTTTTTAATCAGAAAAATTCTTAGCATCGACATTCGGGTTTCAACTTTTGGTTTCTATAATTATTGTTTACCTTGAGATGTCGCATGAGTCTTTTATTGGTGGAATCTTTTACTATTTGCTAAAAATACGTTATATATTCGTATTTGAAACATAGTGATGAAGAACATTAAAATACTACATAATCCCGACTTCTTCTGCGGAATATGGAACTAAAAAAGAAACACAAACGTGTTTTAGAAATGAAATCAAGCTGGATGGATGAAGAGGCACACCACACTGTTCTCGACGTTGCTCTCCAGAGGAGGTGTAAATGTGCAGGCAGAAGGGCCTCGCAGAGCAGCGTCAGCAGAATATGACCGACCACCTGAGTCAAGGCTGACGGCAGGAACTTCACTAACCACATTAATTCACACTCCTATTCACGTCGTCACTCGTCGATATTGATGTTAACGTTGTCTTCGGAAACGCCAGGCATGTCTAAACGCACGTATACGCTGCCTTCTAGAAGCTGTTTGTACTCATAATCACTAGCCGGTCCTTGGGTCAATCCTGGGTGTGGCTGCACTGTCTGGCCCGTTAACTCCGGGTCTGCTCCACACATATCACAAGAACAACTATTCCCGTTTAGATACTGAAACTGAGACTAATGAAGAGTTAGTGGGAATGTTGAGTTTTGTTAAATTTCTAAAGAATTAAAAGAATCTTTAGTATTTAATTTTTTTAATCAAAATATACCAATATAATGATTTTACGAAACTAGAAACTATATGCAAGAACGTTTCCTTCCCTATTTTTCTTCCTCCTTCTCTTCATCCTCCTTAACTCCTTTTCTTCTTCTCCCACCAGGACCGTCTTCTCATTCATCATTATCGCCATCCAATATGTATTACGTTTGTTGTCATATTATTAATATGAATCAATTGTAATAAATATAGTATAATGTAGTACATAAAGTCTTGTAAAGAACAACTGATTCAAATTGTAGTATATACACGCGAGTGTGAAGTGTCCAATGTTAGACAAAATTGTACCCTTACATTTAAAAGTGATGAAGTAAAAACGATATACAAAATGATTTTTTCTACCGAAGATAGTAATTTTTTTTTTATGGAACTAATGTAATTAATCATTTCAAAGCATTTCCTTCCAAAAATATGTAATCCAGCTGAAGTCTTAGAGTTATTAGTGGGTTTCTCATCTTAAGTTTCTTAGCCATTTTTTATTTAATATTTTAATATGATATAAGTACATTATTTAATTTTAATTTTGTTAATAATAGAAAACCAATCACTAATTGCCAAATGGGTACAAAGGTTCTAAACTTCTAAAGAGTTTTCAAGAAAGTCTCATTGAGAATCTCAGCTTGACTTCTCGCCTACTGTTTAATTTTTAAATATTTTTAGGGCTTTTTGCAAAAGTGACTCAAAACTTGGAGTCAAACAGAAAACTAACATTTTCTTTTGACTCTTTTTTTTTGAGATTTTAACCCTACACCTGCATTTTATCTACGAAAATGCCATTAACATTTTTTTTTTTTCGAAAATGGCTTCTTTACTGTCTCAACCTCATCTTCTTCAAGTATTTACAATATTGCCACTGCAATGAATAGTGGCAACAACCTTGTACGAACTGTTTGGAGCTTTTAATGCCCTTTAATGCACGTAAATCTCTTTACACTCTCTCTGTTTCAATTGTTATGAACTAAAAACAACATTTCTTTCACTTTCTCTCTATATTCATCCAAAAAACTCAAGCTTTTGACAGAGCCATATTTCTTTCGTTTTGACTTACGGTTGCTTTCGTTTGAGGTTCTGGGTGGTTGGAGAAGACCCTGTGTGCAAACGAAGTCATCTCACCTAGTTTAAGGTACGAATTTGAATTTTTTTTCAAGATCTGTTCGCGTAGAAGACTTACTAGTAAGTCATCTGTATGTAGAAGACTTACTGATGAGTCTTCTGGTCAAACGGACGACTTAAATTAAGTCGTCCAGCTTTGTTTGTTAAAAAAAAACACTCCAGACGACTTATATATACGTCGTCTACGAGAAACGGGCTAGTTTTGCATTTGACCGAATCGTGTCAGATCTTTGACTATTTCTGGACGACTTATAATTCAGTCGTCTCTGGGAAAGTTAAAATTTCAATATTTTATGAAAACTTGACGAATTACGTGTAATTCGTCCTAGGTTAGTTTTGTAATTGAAAAATAAAACTTCATAATTTAACTTTAACCAGACGACTTAATATAAAGTCGTCCCTCCAGAAGACTTAATTTAAAGTCGTCCGGGGAAAGCAAAGTCGTCCAGAATTTTTCCCAATTTTCTGGTCAAACCTTGCTTATCCCGGACGACCTTAAATTAAGTCGTTTAGCTGGACGACTTTATATTAAGTCGTCTGGTTAAAGTTAAATTATGAAGTTTTATTTTTCAATTACAAAACTAACCTAGGACGACTTACACGTAAGTCGTCAAGTTTTCATAAAATATTGAAATTTTAACTTTCCCAGAGACGACTGAATTATAAGTCGTCCAGAAATAGTCAAAGATCTGACACGATTCGGTCAAATGCAAAACTAGCCCGTTTCTCATAGACGACGTATATATAAGTCGTCTGAAGTGTTTTTTTTTAACAAACAAAGCTGGACGACTTAATTTAAGTCGTCCGTTTGACCAGAAGACTCATCAGTAAGTCTTCTACATACAGATGACTTACTAGTAAGTCTTCTACGCGAACAGATCTTGAAAAAAAATTCAAATTCGTACCTTAAACTAGGTGAGATGACTTCGTTTGCACACAAGGTCTTCTCCAACCACCCAGAACCTCAAACGAAAGCAACCGTAAGTAAAAACGAAAGAAATATGGCTCTGTCAACCATAGCCCATATTTTGAATCAAAAGCTTGAGTTTTTTGGATGAATATAGAGAGAAAGTGAAAGAAATGTTGTTTTTAGTTCATAACAATTGAAACAGAGAGAGTGTAAAGAGATTTACGTGCATTAAAGGGCAATAAAAGCTCCAAACAGTTCGTACAAGGTTGTTGCCACTATTCATTGCAGTGGCAATATTGTAAATACTTGAAAAAGATGAGGTTGAGACAGTAAAGAAGC